>NW_018165574.1:42910-54612 GCF_001263595.1 Phalaenopsis equestris | reverse complement strand
GAACGTCAATATATATATATATAAGTGTGTGTGCGCCCTCGCGTGTATATATGTGTGAATATGCACGTATGTATGTATATGTAAAATACATGAAGTTGAATAATTATATTTATAAGATGATGATTACAAAATACAATACATAACATATTTCTTTTGATAACATAAATTTATACATAAAAGAGTTGTCTTTTTTCTTGTTTTTTTAGCTAGATGATTGCTCTCATAATTGATCTTTGTTAATTTAATTTCTAATTAATGCGCTCTTATTTAAGAAAAGCTTTTATATATTTTTTTAAATTTCATATTAATGAACTTCTTAATTTAATGTTGAGGATTTGAGCACGTAAACATAAAAATTTTGATAGTAGATATGTGAGAGCATAAAATCATGTGGTCTATGTCCAATGTGCAAATCTCTCTCTCTCTCTCTCTCTCTCTCTCTCTCTCTCTATATATGATTTATGAATAACTGTGAGTTGATTTCATACCCGTAAAATTTTATTAAACACTTTAATATCATAAAATAAATAAAAAAAATACTGCCCTCTACACATAAATATTTCTGAAAATAATTTAATATTATTTATATTTTAAATTGAATAACAATATTTATTATACTTTTAAGAAAATTAATTAAGAAGAGTGAATTTCAAATTTAAATACTTGACACACATGAATTTTTATTTTGTCATTTCTCACCTTAAGTTGAAATTAAAGACTCGTTTGTGTCAGTTTATTTGGTGCAGTGACGTTTTAAAAACACACCTGACTTGTTTGGATAAACTACGTTTTGACAGCTTATGTGTTTTCAAAACGCTGAAAACAACGTTTTCACACCGCACATTTCTATGTGCGATGATAACTTTCTGGTAGCGGTCTGACTTTTCTAAAAAAATAAAAATTTCTAATAGCCACCCCACCTAGCTTACCAGCAGATTATTTTTAATCAACTTATCAACAGATTATTTAATAAGCTGCAGCTGTCTCAAACTGACCCTAAAATTAATTACGCATTTGATTTAGCTGCCAGAAAAGTAAGGCTACCGCTGAAAGCCATTTGGCCAATTTTGCCCTTCTCCCTCATTTTCGCTTTTCAAATCACCTAATTCCTATGTATTAATCGATCAATCACAAAAGCCTTATTCTTTTAATGTATAGATCATCCAATTCCTATGTTTTTATCCAAGTAGATATGAAGATTTACATATATACCACTTAGTTTCTATGTATCAACATCTAACATATAAATTTTAATTTATATACATTTTTCATATTATTTGTGCCTAAAAATATGTATTTTATATTTTATAAGTTATGATGGTGATAGGTCTATGTGACACGGGAGATTTGAGTGATATAAATAAAATTAAATTTAGGGAAAAATAACATATTTTTTATAATTTATTATTTTAAATAAACATAAAAAATTAAATATATTAAATAAATAAAACTATCATATTATCTGACTATTTTGTTACATCAGCAGATTCTATTTTTCAACTTCTTATATAATTTTTTTGACAATTAAAATGAATTTTTTACTTGAAATATTGTCGGCCAAATTTTTGTCATTGTTCGTTCCTTAGAGAACTCAACCACCCATCGAAAAAATATTACATCAGGACTCCACACGTAGAGTTACGTGCGAAGTCCAATGAAATCACCCACAGGGGAATATTCTCGGTAACACAGGTAACACATGGGAATAACAGGAGAATATTCTCGGTAACACAGGTAACACATGGGAATATTTCACCCATGTTATTCAGGTGTTATTGTATGTTATTCATGTGTTATTGTGTTCTGGGAATATTCGTGGTGTTATAATAACACAATAACACATCAATAACACTTGAATATCACACAATAATACTTGAATAACACGGGAGGAATATTCCACTGTGTTATCGGACCGATTTTTTTCTCATATTCACGTGTGTGGCGTGATTTCATTGGACTCCACACGTAACTCTACGTGTGGAGTACTGATGCAATATTTTTTCTAACTCATCATACTACCGGTGATTGGACTCCTATGTGTTTTCATGTAAAACATCTAAACTTTAGATGTTACATTTATACCACTTAAATCCTGTATATCACATAAAAAAAATTTCACTATTTTAATTTTTATAACGGAAAATACATATTTTAATGCATAAGTAAGTAAGGTGACATATGTATAAAATTATCATTTTGATGTTAGATTTGTAAATATATAAGAATGGAATGGTATATAAGTAAATCTTCAAATAAAATTTCCACCGGATTTCTCACTGCAGTAAAAAATCCCCGGGGAGCTTTCCGGACGGGCTAAATTACTTCCATCCTTTATCGTGTAAGAATCAATCAGGATGACTGACTCGGTTTAAATTACAATAACAAAACCTTCTTCAGGTTCTCTCAAATATTCTTTCGGAATAGTTATAATTTCATTCTTGAAGTTTCTCTCGAGCCAACCCTTGAGGGTAATGCAATCCTCCATAGTGTGTCCCATTAATCTGTGGTACATACATTATGTAGGGTGATTCATCCTCTCGACTTCCTCAGGCTTCTTCAGCTCAGGCAACATGAATTTTGGCTTCTGATTAGGTTTTGAAACATCTTTGCCACTGCTTCCTTTTTAAAGGAGTAATCTCTATTCAAATTGTACTTCAAAGTCACAACCTAATTTCCATCCACACGGTAAAGCCCTGACTGGCTACTGTTGGAGCTGATAAGTCTACTGAGACGACTCAGTCTTGATCTGCATCGACTGCTTACCCTCATCAACTACAGCCAAAACCCCCGATTTCTTCTCAAAAGTCTTTATCAGATTTGGCAAGTCTGCTTTCTTCAGGAATTCAAGTTGCTTAGCCTCCTCTTGTAGGCTCGCAGCTTTGCTAAGTAGCTTCTTGAAGGTTTTGATGGTGAATCCTTTAAGCAAGAAATCTACCGGGTCGAGGATGCTCTCAATCGCATGCTGCTCTTGCAATTGAGGCTCATACTTCATGCTGAGATTTCTCCAACGTATAATATAATCTACTAATGTCTCATTCGGTTTCTGTCGCTCAACCACAAGATACCGACGGTGATATGGTGCTGAGCTCCGACAAACCTTTGGATAGATAGATTATGTAATTCTACGAAGGCCTTTACTTATCCATTTGACAAATCCGTGTACCAGTCGAAGGCAACCCCTTAAAAGTTGGTCACAAACTATCAGAACAAAAATGCCTTATTACCTCTCGCATTGTAGCAACTCATGCAAAAGTGTGTCACGTGTTGTCGGGAGTTCCCAATCCCATCAAAGGTCTTCAGGTTGGCAACACAAATCCCTTAGGGTAAGGTATACTATCGAACTCCTCTGGGTAAGGTCTACCTTTAGAACGAATGTGACTCCTTTCAATTGAGTCAGGGCTTCCTTCACTTGTTGCTCAACCATCTGCTTTATATCCTTCTTTGGCACTATGTTCAGTGTTGTATATTTATTAGGTTGTTCATCCTTACTGGCGGTGGTGAATTCTTTCTTCTCATCTGCAATGTGGACTACTTCTGGCTGGTTTACTTCCACGGGAGTGATCTTCGGCGACTGGGGTTAACTTTGAAGGGTGGCCACAACAGCCATCATCTCCTCTAGCTTCGTCTTAATTTGAGTGATATGCTCATCTCATAGTTGGATGGCTCTTTATAATTTATCAGAGGCGTTCTCCTTGGTGGGTTGTGGAGCATTATGCAATTACGAAGAGGCCTCGGTCTCCACTATGAAAATCTTTGCATATTCCTCATCCATGTAATCAAACAAGTTGAAATCTACATCCTCGTCATTATTTTGTTATTCCTTTGATAATTCTAAAATATCAAGTCTGAGCTTCTCCAAGGTGCCTTCAATCAAATCTCTTCTAATTGTCTTGAGATCAACAGACAGTCTCTGACAAACATCTATACTGACATCTGATTTTGGCACGACAACAGGTGGTTCAGATTCACGATCCTTTCTAGAACAATGATTCTCCATGTTTTACTGTAGTGTCTAACTGGCGACTCTAGGTCTCCACCTCTTCTCCTTTGGTATTGATCTCAAGAGATGGGGTGTCTCATTGATGGCATGAATGTGGTAAAGGGAAGGGTGTCCCCTAGTGTGCTGGTTGGATACAACAATAACTGATCTCTTGGCCTCCCTTGCCTCTCCATGTGTAATGGCAGATGATAACTCAATTGCGACTTGATTAACCTTCGGTTTGAGGTGTTGACACTGGTGATGACGACAGTGGCATCAGTGAATACTAGCTCTCTCAGGCAGAGCTTTGCAGAGATGCGAAACGGCGTCGCCTTCTTGTAGAAGACTTGTCCTTTTTTAAGATTTCTACTTTCATTCTGGGAGTTATGGCACATCACATCCTCTTCATCAATTCATTAACATAACAGTTTTCCTTCCAAGCCAATCTCTCGAAAACATAGCAAAATCGGGTGATAGGGGTAGACTACTCTTTCTTATCTCCTCATCTATTTTAGAGATACAACGGTGGGAGCATGACTGCAATCTGGTAAATGCCTTCCTTTCCGGCAGCGACAGAAAAAGGATGGAACCTTCTCCCCTCCAGGTGAGGTGAGGTCATTATTGACTCTATCTCCTCTACTAGAAGGGTTGCTTCTATTAGAACTAACTTGACAGCATATACCCTCCGAGTCTTCAATTCTCTTGTTTTTTGGTTCTTCCTCCGAGATCGTGTCGGTGAACGAACTTAGAACATGACCCAATCTCAAACACGGAATAATGTGGGGCAAAGACATCCATCGAGTCACTCTCATACAAAATCTCTTTTCCTTTCACTGATGGAGTAGCTGGTGCAGAGGCAGTAAATCCGGTGGGTGAAGTTGTAACATTCCTGACAACAGTGGGGATAGCTCTGGCGGTAGCAGGAGCAACATTTGAAATGGGGGCGGTAGTGACCTACACCTTATTCAAGGAAGGGAAGTCCTAGGAACAGTGCAGGTTAAATTCAGAAGACAACTCCAGAACCTTGGGGGCAGCTATCTTCACTATCACATACATTGCCTTTTCAAGTAGCACCTCAAACTCATTGAAACCGGACCAAAACTGGATTGTTGATGCCATGTGGTCGGTAGGCATGTTAAATAGGAAAGTCGGGCTCAGTGACAACATTCTCCCTCCCAGTTGAAAAGCTCCGAACGTCAGTGAAATCACACGTTTTATCTTCGGGCGTCACAAGTAAGAAAATTGACAAAATTTTCTTAACAACCGGGCGTCACATTTTGATGTATTTATGTTTTAGTGTTGTGTTAATTTGACAATATTTGTTTTGCTTAGAATTTTGTTAAGGGGAATTATTATGATAATGGATTTAAATTCAATTTGTTATAAACAAGTCAAAACCAAAGAATAATGAAGTATAGGACCCGATCTACGGTTTAGAGAGGGATCAAATTCATACTGAACTTGCCTCGATAGATCGTTTCTACTCCACCACACCTAATAGGGGTCCAACCCACACTAAATATTTAAAGATTTCAGAACCTCGCTGTTTAAAGGTGATTAAACAGAAGGTTCTAGAATAAAAAAAAGAGTTAACTATACCTGCTCAAGGAAGAAATTACCGAAGTACATCAATGAAAGAATGGTAGATTGGCCACCAGGAACATGGACACACCATCGATGTATAAAGATAAAAGTTTCTGATCAAAATGGAGAGAAGAACTAGAATCCCCAGTGGAGTCCCCAGAAATTGTCGACCACCTCTTTATGTTTATGTTGTTTTCAATTTTGAAAATAATGTTTAATTTAATATACATATAATTTTGATTTTTTGAAAGTAGTATTTTGATTTTGAAAAAGAGATGAAAAAACCTCACACATTTAATAGTTTAGATAATTGAACATCGCACCACAAACAACACACCTATCCCAAGGAATAAGCACGTTTCTTGTTAGCGAGGCTCGATTACATAAAATAAAGAATTGATGACATTCGTTTGGTTTGTAAATATTTTTTTATATGTTGACCAACAAGTTCACATATCTTATATAAGAATTAGATAGAGTTTATATTACCTGAGTTATTTAGTTCTCTATAAAGGCGAGTCTCTATAGTTAATTCATCATAAGCGACCGAAGTCACATAAGAAAATTCTCAATAATGATCAGAAGTATTTGTATTCAAGATTGCAAAGTTTAGTTTTCAAGGTTGGACATAGGTAAAATCAAATGGGAGTGTATCAAATAGAAGCAATTACTTTAGGAATCCAAAGGAACGAGAAGTAGGAGATGTCATAAATCTCGAGGAGAACCTCGGTGACTTTCCCAAATTACCCTATGGTTTGGCTTCAGGTTTGAATATGATATTATTTGATATTTCATCCTGTCATTTTTATTACTTAGGGCTTACATCTGCACGATATTTGTTCATGCAAATAACTTGAAAGACAAGAGGATTTATGGCATACCAAATGACGACCTCAGAATCCTAAAAGAGTTAGGACTTATATTGTAGCATATGATCATACAAAAAACCCAAAGATAAGGTGAAAATTTATGTTGCTATAGGCAGAAATTTCAAAATCTTATGGCTTGTTGTTTAAATTATGAAAGGTTTAGCTGATGAAGACCTCGTTTGTTCTCTCGAAGATATTCTTCTCTGTGTCGTGGCCTCATCATGCTGCCCTCAAAGCCTGCTCCAAGCTCCTTGCTGTAGCGGTAGCACCAAGGTTTGCAATTTATTTTTATTTTGGAGAGATGTTTAATTTAAGTTAAGCAAAACCGGTCAAGATGCCACAGTTCCGTTGTCTAGGAATCACTATTTTCCTTTGAGTTTACTTAGTTTAAACAATTTGTTAAGCTCATTTAAACCAGAGGATTCTTGTTAGCAACCGTTAGTTACCTCATCTAAAAATTCCTCGTAAACCCAAAAAAGGTGGATTAAGTGCGTTCAAGAAGTTTAAAAGTGTGTTAATATTTTTGCAAGTGTATTTTGTTGGTTTTGTTTTACAAATAAATTGTACATGGTAAAGTAAAGAGATAATAATGTAAAATAGTAACGACCGCAACAAACAAACTGTAAGTACGTACCCGGGTCTTTGCTGCCGCTGCATGGTTAGTATCATAAAGTTTAATATAGTTGCAGGGAATATAAGTAAATTGCCAGAAAAGAAAGCAATTAAAAGCAAGAAAGTATAGTACGAAAAGGTCAAAAAGCAAATTGTAGGAAAATACGATCAAGTAAAATCAAACCCGTAGTCACATATGAAAGTCCTGGGCATGGTGTAAGAATTTAGTAAAGGTGGGGGCTCAGAGCTGGGTTGTGTGCTTTATTATTCCAACTTTGATAAAAGCTACCAACTCGACAGTCCCTTACCTCGATCCAAGTATTTACCCGTGGACCTTTATAAGTTTTCACCAAAATTCTTTAATTTTCTTATACATTTATAATTTAGCATGGTAAGCAAAAGTAATAATGTCACAAAAAGAATTGTGGTTATCTTATAGTGTTTTTCTAGTAAAATAACATAGTACACAAACAAATTACTCTAATAAGGCTAGAACTATCGACAACCTAAGAGTGTTAGAGGCAACTCTCACTAAAGCTGGTTAATGGTATCATCGTTTCTATCCTCTCTCCTTATTGAGGATCGTTGAGATAGAAGATACTATTCAAAATTCTATTTCGTATCCCTCGTTTAGCACACCTAAGCAATGTCGTCATTGCCCTTGCCACCTGGACCTTTGACTTACACTAGTCCAATGATCCATATCTGGCAAAATATCCATAATTGCTCACAGGGATTTAAATACCTTATCCAAGACTCAAATCCTCGAGCATTGAGTTATAAATGTAGGATAAGTAGCAGAGGGTATTTTATTGGAATGGTGAGTTAAAGGGTCCCGAATAAAATCTTGGTGGTTCCTTAAGATTTTGAGGATGATTTTCTTCAAAAAGCATAATAGATCCACATGTCCATTAAAATATCCAAAGGATTGCAAAAGTGTTCGGGACATGACCTTAATATCTTTTAAATCCTTTGAATCATTTCGAGTTCGTTTGGATTTATCATCTTATTGAATTAATCATCCTTAATTAAATTAGGATTTAGTTATGGTCTTTTAACTTATGTTTAATGAAATTTAATGTTTTAATTATCCCATGAGTATGATAACTAGATATTCATTTGATGTTTCATTTAAGAATTATGTGGGTGAACGCCCTTAAGGGCTGCAAGCTAAGTTGTTAAGAAATTTTCACCCCTTCAATTGAAGTTGAGCTTGTAGTATTTTAATGATGTTTATACTTGATTCTGCTTTCTTTTCTAAATCTCATTAAGTGATTTTATATCAAGTCTAGTTGAGTACTAAGCTTTTAAGTCTTCAAGGGTAGATTTGTAGTTTTGAAAAAAAATGTTAAATGAGATGAACTTAACCCTTATTAGAAGACTGTATTATCATTTAGCCATTGATTTAAGGCTTCAAATTAATGAGTTATCATCTTCCTAGATCAAGCCCTTTACCTTAGGATCATCTAACCTACTTAACTTCCAATATACCTCAATTTAGAAAATTACACTTATACCATTTTTATACAAAATAACATGGATTGGTTTCTACTCTTTAGCCCTTATATTTCAATCATTTCATAGAGTTAATTATGATCAATATTACTCATTTACTCTTTGGTTTTGCCTAAGTTTTAATTAGAGTTCAAAATTCCATAACAACCATTTTGCCCTTAAGGCTTTCCCCTTCATAAGTCTCTCAATTTAACTCATATGGCTTTGAAACTTTGATGTTACCCAACTCACGAGTTAACTAAAATATTAGAAGAAAATTTATGTTTTTTTGATTTTTATTTAATTTTTAATAATTATTTTAATCCAAAAATAAGAATTTTCAAGGGTAATTAATTTTACTAAGTAAAACAAACTTTGTAACCTTAAGGGAATTATTGAAGTTCACTTAAGTTAGAGGACTACTAGGAATAATTTTTGTACATTTTGAATTATGTTTAATTTTTACAAATTTTTGATTGATTTTAATGAATAAATAAATAGAAAATATATTTTTATCTCAAAAATTCATTTTTTATATTTTTAAATCTAAATTTTATTTTTTTAAATCGAAATTTTATTTTTCTTAAGGTTCTCTCACCACAGTGAACCTACCAAACATGATTTAATATTTTTTCAAATTTTTATTTTATTTTTTGTCAGCAAAAGTGGGTTCAGCTGAAAGAATACTCGTCACAATACTATTGGAATAAATGCTAATCTACATCCAAACCCTGGATGTACACTTTTTTTGTCATATAGATAGGGTATTGCATGCAAACAATAAAATTCTTGTATATTTATAGTTTCAATATCTAGATTTTTTATTTATTATACAATTTTGTAAAATTTAAATTGTAAAAATTCACTAAAATTAAGCTTTTTCAAATAAAAATACACTTTTTTCTTTCATGCTTGCTATAATATTAAACATCAAATTATTTCATATAAACCACATATGATATTATATATGTAAGTATAAATATTTATGTATTGATATACATATAATTAATATTTTTACTCACAAAAAAAGGAAAATTTATCTATATGCCACAAAAATTCTATGTATTTACATGGCCACCCCCTAAATTTTACTTTTACTTTTATATCATTTTATTTATGTATGAAAATGTATATTTTCATATCTTTTAAATCAATGAAGTAGATGTTTTTCAATGTCATATGAAAGATTACTGTTTAAATATTAAATAAGTAAACACATAAGAATTGTGTGGAGTTAAATCTGTGCTCCAACTGCTCTGAACTCTCGCCCAAAAAATGTCTCCTTTGTTCAGTTGCGAGATCTCTCCAAAGGTCCGCCCCTTCTCTCTCTCCCTCCGCTCTCTCTCTTTTGTCTGTTTGATTTGCTAACTATTACTTCTACTTTCTTAAAAATGGCTATTTGCTTAGCCCTCAAAATGTCTCCTTTGTTCAGTTGCGAGATCTCTCCAAAGGCCCGCCCCTTCTCTCTCTCCCGCCGCTCTCTCTCTTTTGTCTGTTTGATTTGCTAACTATTACTTCAACTTTCTTAAAAATGGCTATTTGCTTATAATCCTGTTTCACGCCATACTTTTGATTTCTTCTTGGCACTGGAGGATGGAGTTTTCGAAGTAAATATAACAGATTTGAGAGTTTAGCTTTCAAAGGTTAACTTGCAAATAATCTTTGAACTTCTCTTCTTCAGCATTGTTCTTTATTTTTATCATTCTGGTTTCTGATTTTTCTCTTTTGGCTTTCTTTCTATTTAAGAGCATAAAACTGTAGTCCGTGTGACTCTACTAACCATGCTAAACCGTAATATGAACCTCCTTGACTACTGTATTTTGAGTTCAACTAAAGCCTCTTTGATTGCTACTTTTGCTTAGGGTTCAATTTTGTGCAAATCTGTTCACCGTGTGACCCCAATTGGGTTAGAGCAGCAATCCGTTTTGGCTTGCAGAAGCTTGAACACGAAATTTCTTGGCCAAAGATTCATTACAAAAGCTTGTAAGATCAGAGTTCAATGGGCCTTTTTAAGTGGATCAATGGCTGTGCCTTCAAAAGCCAATCAAAGAAATGTCAACAATTCGAAAAAACTTATTGTTTCAGCTTCTTGTAAGAATAATGCCATACACTTAAATAATTCTGCCTGTGGATTATATTAGGGAGTATAGCATTAATCAGTAATTCTTTTTCTGATCTTCTTATGTTTATGGCTTGTTGTTATAAAAGCGTTATTTTATCTTACAATGGAAAACACTTTGTTTTTGAATTACAGTTCTATATTTTCTTGACTTAATGGATATTTGGATAATATTAGATTTTAGTAAATCCTGAGCTTAAATCTTGAAAATTATTAGGCCTTATAAATGCTAAATCTTATTAAATTCTAGTAAATTATTTGGCAAATATTTTCAAGATTTGGGATTTAAATGAATGAGATAATAATGCACAATGAGGAGAATTGTGTAAATCATGTAAATCTTGCTTTCCCTAGTATATATTACATCTAATATTTGTTCTAAAACGAAAGGAAAATATGATTTCCGAAGGTTGTTGGATTTATGTGACTAAAAAATTTTCCTGGCAAGATTTTTCTTGAAACTTGGTTATGTATTGCAACCAAATAGCCACTAAAGGTTTCCATAATGCAAAAAAATCTATATTTATCTTATAATGAAGGTAAATGATCAATTTACCATTTCTATGAGGGTCGACACTTGTAGTTAGCCAAGTACTTACACATACATATAATGCCTTTATTGGGTTATATCTTGGGGCAAAAAGTGCAGTGCTTTCTTTTCTTATACATTATATAAACCTCTTGTTTATAATTCACATATATTATCATGGACAACGATGTGCCTTTTAAGGAATGAACTAAGCATTTCTTTTTAAACCCTTGGATTTGTGAAGCATTTAGAAACAGAGCCTAATGTCACGACAAATAGTCCCACATCGGTTAGGTGTAGGGCCGAAAAACAATATTTAAGTCTTGGGCTGCCCGCCTCTCTTAAGGGCTCTTTTGGGAGGTGACAAGTGGTATCAGAGCAGATTACTGCCTGCCAGGTGTGTGGACTCTCCATGGTCCCGTGGGACCCTCGGTGGAGCCGATCCGTGACGAGGGCGTCACGTGATTGGGTGGAGGAGAATGTCACGGACAAATAGTCCCACATCGGCTAGGTGTA
>NW_018165574.1:37420-42876 GCF_001263595.1 Phalaenopsis equestris | reverse complement strand
AGCAGATTACTGCCTGCCAGGTGTGTGGACTCTCCATGGTCCAGTGAGACCCTCGGTGGAGCCGATCCATGATGAGGGCGTCACGTGATTGGGTGAAGGAGAATGTCCCAGACAAATAGTCCCACATCGGCTAGGTGTAGGGCCGAAAAGCAGTATTTAAGTCTTGGGCTGCCCACCTCTCTCAAGGGCTCTTTTGTGAGGTGACAAGTGGTATCAGAGCAGATTACTGCCTGCCAGGTGTGTGGACTCTCCATGGTCTAGTGGGACCCTTGGTGGAGCAGATCCGTGACGAGGGTGTCACGTGATTGGGTGGAGGAGAATGTCACGGACAAATAGTCTCACATCGACTAGGTGTAAGGCCAAAAAGCAGTATTTAAGTCCTGGGCTGCCCATCACCCACAAGGGCTCTTTTGGGAGGTGACACTATGCTTCATTTCCATCATTTATTTTGGATATGAAAGGATGGTTGGTACTAACTAGAGGGGTTTTCCATAAAAATTAGGACAACCAAATATTTTATTTCAATAACTCAAGCATTGTAACTCAAATACGAAAAGATAAACACCTATAATTCGAGAGGTAGACGATATCTTCCAAACTCTAATCCTAAGACTTAAGGCAACAATCTCATAGAATAACCTAACCCTTAGTATAATAACCCCTATTTATACCCCACAATGATAATTAACAAAGGACTGAATTGCCCTTTTAGCCTTCTGCCTTACAGAAGTCTTCAAATTCTTTAGCGGGCTGGGGTCGTTCTAAAAGTACTTTCCTCCCGAAAGTCACGTTGTCCTCAAGGTGAAATAAGTAAAATTGTTGCTGAATCAAGTAGTATGGCTTCCACACGACATTCTCATTTGATAATTCTTTTCATTTAATCAGAAATTCGTAGTGAGCATTATGAATTTGAAATGCAGCTTTGTGTACATTCTTCCATTACATCTGAATTTATTGGTACATTGACTTTAAGTCAATATTGGAGGATATTGCAGCCCAAAATAACTCGTCCAATAACTAATCATTTACCAAGATAGAAAATTTGTCAGGTGTTGTTTCCTCCTTCACTGCTCGATAATCCAAACAGAAGCGCCAACTTATATTAGTCTTCTTCACTAACGAGACTAGGCTAGAGAAGGAGTTCACATATGACTGTATGATTCCCACCTCCAACATCTTTCAGATCCTTCTCTTGATCTTGTCATTCTATGCCTAGGAGTAACGATATGAGCTCACACTGATAGGAGAAACCCTCAATCTTAGGATTATTGCATGCTCGAGTCCACTCCCCATTCCTTCACTTGATCTTACTACACCAGATTTGCTTAAAAAAATGATGTTGCCCTAATGTTACGCTAGTCCTGATTTTTTCCGCTCTAGTCCCTTCCAGACGCCGTCGCTCGATCCTGTGGTAGGCGGAGGTGGTTGGTTTGAGTGAAGCTCCTCAACCTTCTTCATAATTTCTTTCAGGGCCATGAATCTCCCCTTCATGGCTGAGAATATGCCCCTCCATGCCCAAGAAATGCCCCTCTATGACTGAGAAACACTACTTCATTTCAGGCGGAGGCGGCAAATTTTCGAGTAGCTCCACAATCTTCTTCATCATTTCTTGCAGAACAGTGAATCTCCCCTCAGACTTATCCCTCAATGACTGAGAAATGTCCTTCTATTGCGAAGAAACACTCCTTCATTTCATATCTGATTTGACTCACATTTTCCTTTAATTTTTCTCTTAGAACATCTATTTTCTTTGCCGTCATTAATCTCACGACGATTTTTAATCACGAAGTAGGTCGCGATCCTGTCACTGACTTCCTTGCTAAATTGAATTGCGACTATACCATGATGTTCAGTCACATTGGAGAATGTATTGCGTGGGTTCTCATCGATCTGGAATGTTTCACGTGCCCTTCCGTCCCAGATAGCTCGATTCGCGACTTCGCAATGTTCAATCACTAGGGCGCGCTGCGACACACCGCGATCTTGTTTTGGGCTTCCAGTGATTGTATTGATGCAATATTTCTGTACGATTCCGATTACTAAGTTTGGCACAAAACTCCTGTATGGTCACGATCCTATCGTTTTCTTCCCAAGTAGCTTGTGATGCAGTCAGAATCATGAGTTCGATCTCTGTACTCCACGATCCGGTTCTTTGCTTACCAGAATCAAATGCTTTCGTACCGATTTGATAGGAACCAGAGGGATTTTCCACATAAATTAGAGAAACTAATTATTTTATTTCAATAACACCAAGTAAGACAACTCAAATACATAAAGATAAGCACATACAATTCAAGAGGTAGGCGATTTCTCCCAAATTCAAATCCTAAAACCTACAATTTGAGATGTAGGCTATCTCTCACAAACTCTAATGCTAAGACTCAAGACAACAATCTCATAGTATAACCTAATCCTAAGCTTAATAAGCCCTATTTATACCTCACATAATAGCTAATAAATGATTAAATTGTCCTTTTAGCCTTGCGCCAAACATAAGTTCTTAGGCTCGGCGTAATAATCGTCTAACATTATGTTCTTAAAAGACATGTTCTAGAATGTTATATTTGTTCCTTCATATTATCTTGGTCCTGTTGGTTGTTTTTGATTGACTCAAAGTTTGAGGAAATGCAAAGTAGGACATAATCCTACGGCTAGCCCATCTAGTTGGCTCCTTGGTGCAACTCTCTCTTTTTCTTCCCACCTTTCCTTGTACTCAACTACTGCAATAAAGATTTAATGCTGCTCTCATTGGCTCAATTTTGTTGAGTAGATTCTTGGCCCAGTGGAATCGCAAGTGATCTTGAGACCATAAGTGATGAATTATTTTTGGTGTAATGAGGGTGAAAATTTACAACCCATGGGAGCAAAAAGGACTCTCATTGAAAGTGTGGAAGGTTAGCAATTTACTAATGAGGGCCATCTTATTAAGAACAGTGCCACCGAAGGCATTAGACATGAACCACTTCCAAAACAAAACAAGAGTTTAACTTAACGTTTCAGAACTTTCTTAACTAACTGTAATATGATAGCTAAATTTATGGATGTGGTAGGTGAAGATTACCTAGAAATCCTTATTGTTCTGTAAATAGGCATTCCTTACATGGGGACATTGTACCAATTCCAAGCCATTAAATCCCTAAATTAGAAGAGCCAGCCAAGTATAGTTGCAAGCCTATTTGAGTAGGAACCTATTTTTCTCACTTCTCCTGCAAGATGCTTTGGTGCGTCTATGATATCTTCCTCATTCCTTCAGTTCCCTTTCCCTGTATTCATTACTTCTGCATATAGGTTTCTTTTCGTGCTCTGTCTCGACTTACTTTCCTTCTTGAATTGATCTTGGCTTAGCGAGATCTTGAGTACTTCTAAAGCCCTGATTGAAGAGTTAGATTTGGTTCTAACTCTATCCTTTGCCTTTTGATCCACAAAAAAAATCTTTATTTATAGGACAATAAAACTTCGCTCCAGATTCATGATTGAAATCAAAAAATGAACTCTCGGTTCAACCGTTTCTCCAGAACCAGTAGATATTGTCTCTCATGGATATTTTAAGCTAACCATGCACATGTGTCCTTACATGGGAAAAGTCATAAGTGCCTTCGTTGTTTTTTTGTATATTGCAATGAATGTTCTTGCATTTTCTGTAAAAATTTGCTTGTTTTCACTGTTTAGGTTGCTGTTTGTTTTACTTCTTTAAAGTCAATCTTCAAGTTTTTGAACTTTGAAATTGATTTGTAAAATCATCAAATATCTAAAGCTACCTAATTATCCAACAGATGCTCTAAAACATCAGTATTGTATAACCATATAATGTTCTTGCAATGAATGTTCTTTGAAAATTATCTCCAACAGATGCTCTAAAACATCAGTATTGTATAACCATATAATGTTCTTGCAATGAATGTTCTTTGAAAATTATCTCCAACAGATGCTCTAAAACATCAGTATTGTATAACCATATAATGTTCTTGCAATGAATGTTCTTTGAAAATTATCTCCAACAGATGCTCTAAAACATCAGTATTGTATAACCATATAATGTTCTTGCAATGAATGTTCTTTGAAATTATCTTTCTCACTGAAGCCCTTTCTTCTCTCAGGGCTTACAAGTTCAGCAATAGCCAGTAGTGCATTCACTTGGACTACCATTTCTGTGCTTCCTTTTTATACGCTTATGGTTTTTGCACCTAATGCTGCTCTGGTAAGTGTAAATATGTTATTATCTGTTTTCTTCTGTTCAGTCGTCATGACCATAAGAAAGAGACAGTCCAGCGAATATATTTTTTTCCTCAAGAAACTACATAATTTTTGCAATTTTATTTCATAAAAATGCAGACTAGAAGGGCTATGAAGAGCAATTTTCCTTATGTTGTGCTTGGGCTTGTGTATGCATTCCTTCTCTATCTCTCATGGTCTCCTGACACATTGCGGTTGATGTTTGCTAGTAAATACTGGCTCCCGGAGGTAAAGTCTCAGTATTGAAGGGAATGGAATGAATTTACATTACAATTTCATTGATCTTGTTTCAAGTGTAAATTATAAATAAATTTTCTATGAAATATGAATAAGTGCATTCTTCTATTATTAATTTTTATTTCTGTCCAAGAGAAAAAAATAGAAATATATTATCCTGTTAAACAAAAACGTGAATTCTCATAAAAAATACATCAAAAAAAAAAAAAAAACTTTTTACTCATTTTCTCGAAAGCTTAACAAGTGGATTAAAACTAATTTCAATAGAATTCCTTCAAATTCCATTTTTTTTTATTTTCATTTCCTCTCTTTTTGTTCCTTCAAACAAAAGGAAAAATACATTGATATGTACCTTATCTATTTAAAAGTACTGATAACTTTATAAATGAAAGCACAGCATAATGATTGCATTTACTGAATTTAGAATTATATCTTTCAAAGCTACTTACTAATTTTTCTGTATCATGCAGTTACCTGGCATATCAAAGATGTTTATGAATGAAATGACTTTGGTTTCTGCATGGATTCACTTGCTAGCAGTAGACCTTTATGCTGCAAGGTTCTTTTTCATGATAATTTGGATGCCGCGTTGCAAATTCAATTTCTTAGGCTTTATTTGGGATTAATTTTATTTTAATTTTAAAAACATATTTGCTTAATGCATTTATTATATATTTTTATTTTATTTTGAAAAATAAATTAACTTATTTTTAAAAACACTTAAAATTTCTAAAAATTATTTTGAATTTTCTTAAAAACAGCTAAACATGTTATAACATATCAAACTAAATTAAAAAAAATAAAAAGAAAAAAGATAAAAATTAAAAGTAATCCCAAATTAGCTCTTATGAAAATGTCTTTTCTAATTTTTAATGTGTTTTTTTTATTTGAATACAATGTACATAGCATATTGATATGCAATTATCTTATGCTTTTCAGACAGGTTTATTTTGATGGTATCACGAACAACATAGAAACTCGGCATT
>NW_018165574.1:32743-37363 GCF_001263595.1 Phalaenopsis equestris | reverse complement strand
CCCGGCATTCTGTCTGTTTGTGCCTACTTTTCTGTCCAATTGGAGTATTAATCCATTCCATCACTAAGGTTTTGACCAAGCCCTCACATTAACTAATTAATGCACAGGATACCAGTTTTTTTTTTCAAGATTAATTTTCAATGTAATTTTGGATGGACTTTATCCCTTCTTCATTTGAGCTGGCGGGGACGTGTGATCATTTGCAGACTTGCAGCCTTTGGGCATTGATGGATGTTTCGTAAGTTGAATTCAACTCTCTTTTATGACAAATGAGCTTGAAATAATTAATGTTCACTGCATGATTTATGACTTCTGAATAGATTAATCTTTTATATCATCAGCAATAGTTGAATGGATAATGCGATGCCTTTGATTCTGAGTTGAGGATTAGAGTAAATGTGGTTTGTATATACGGATGAGTACAACATTTTCCTGATCTGTGTAATTCGAGGCCATTATAGAATAATAATATATCATAAAACATGCATCAGCTCATTTTTCACTCCATGATCTTGTTATTGAAACGAATGAGAGCTCTGCAAAAAGAAGAAAAGGAAGAGGCACGTATAGTAGGCAGAGAACTAATCTGTCAAACCTTGTATTCTTTCTTCAATATTTAATTAGATTGACGCACATGTATATATATGTAGAATATGTACAAGGGATAAGGAACGGCTAAATGCTGTTGCCCAGATCTTACATGAACCGGACATGTCTTGAACCGTGTGAACCGGTTCAGCGCTTCATCCTCTTGCTGTGTTATCGTTACCCCTCAAGCTGATATTAACCTCAAGCTGATATTAACTGAGGTTAATGTCAGCTTGTTTCAGAGTATATCAAACTATGGTGGTATAGCTTTTGTAAAAATGTCTGCCGGCTGTTGCTCAAGAGGTATGTAGGCCATGTCAACTTCTTGTGACTGAATTCATTCTTGCACAAAGTGGTAGTTGATCTTGATGTATTTGGCTCTAGCTTGAAACACAGGATTTTGAGCCAGTGTCATTGCTTAGATGTTCTCACAATGTACATGGTAGTAGGTTGAGAATGGGTCACTTAAAATTCTTGTAGTAGTCGTCTAAGCCTGATCACATCCGTGGTCGTGCTCAGCTTCTTTTGAAGACTTAACAACAGTTGGTTGATTTTTTTACTTTCCAGAAATCAGGTTGTATAAGAGCAGTAGCTAGTTATGGATTTACAATATTCAGAATATACAATAGGGCACATTTTATTTGCTGAAAGTGGGTGCATAGAGACTGATAAAGATGTTGTGAGTGTTGATTAACTGAAAATGATATGCACGGACCTGTGATTGTGATACATTGAAGGGATCTCACAAGATGCTTATATAATTCAGGATTATTGAATGGTTTTTGATGCCTCGACAGGAAGCTGTTTGATGAGTATAACAGATTGGGAAACGCTTTACAATTAGTCATACTAGCTTGTTCGAGGATGTATTCGATGTAATGTTATTGTGATAAGAATATTCCATCAGCTGTATGTGGAATGTTAATGCAGAGAAACATAGAGATTGTCCCTAGATTTTTCATGGAGAATTTGTTGTGAAGATCGTGAAGTAGATATTGCTTGAACTTTGTATTGTTTCTTGTTAGCAAAATATCGTCTACATGAAGAAGATTGTAAGTTGAAATTGAATTGTGGTGAAAGAGTAATAAAGAGGGATCGGCTTGACTGTATTTCAAATCATAGGTAATTAGATACTTGGTGAAAGGTTGAATCATTGTCTAGCAGTTTGCTTAAGACCGTAGATTGCTTTTTTAAGGAGGCAAGCATGATCTGGTAGCTTATCATTAACATGACTTGAAGGTTGCCGCATATAAATGGTTTCAGTTAGTGGGCGTCTAATTGAAGAATGGGTCATGGTTGAAGAAGTGCAACTGTGAGTTGGGCACAAATAGTAGTTAGTTTAGCTATAGGGCTAAATGTCTCTTTGTAGTTAAGCCCATATTTTTGTTGATAACCTTGAGCTACAAGATGGTCTTTATATCTTGCAACCTAACCATCCACATCTCCTTTGATTTTATAAGTCACTTTACATCCCAAGAATTTTGGTTTAGAAGGTGCGAGAACGAGAGTCCAGGTACCTTGATTTTGTAAGGCTTGAAGTTCTTTAGTCATTGCCTTTTGTCAGTGAATAGATGGCTTGTTTGTAAGTGAGTAGTTCAAGTTGTTGAGTAGATGTGTGAAAAAGATTGTAGGTGTGTTTAGGTGGTAAATGACCAGATTTAGATCTGGTAATCACATGACATCGAATAGGTGATAGCGAGATACTGTGACGTGTGGGAGGAGCAGTGGAAGATGAAGTTTGTAATGCTATAGTGGGTATAGATGGAATAGTTGTAGAATTTGAAGATGGCCGAGATGGTTTATGATCGTTGTGACCGATGAATGTTGGTATCAAAGTAAAAGGTGGAGTTATGAAGGAGTGATTATGGTTGGAAGATGTGATGACAAATGATTAGTAAGGGAATATATGTTCATTAAAAATGGCATGTCTAGTGACAATAGTTTTCCCAGTGATTGGATTGAAACATTTATACCCTTTGATATCATCTAGATACCCGATAAAGATGCAAGGTATAGTTCTTTGGCAAAGTTTGTTTCTTTGAGCAAGAGAGATCAAGGGATAGCAAGCACATCCATAGACTTTCAAGTGATGATACTTGTGTCGTTTTGTGTAGAATTTGACAGAGAGACTTTTTATTGGTATTATTAGAGGGCATTCTCGGCTTATTAGATGGGTTGTCTTGAGTATAGTTTGTAGCCAGATGAAAGGTGGAAGATGTGAGCAAGCTAGAAGAGGTCTAGTAGTGTCAAGGATCCGTCTATGTTTTCTTCCTACTAATCCGTTTTGTTGTGGTGTATATGAGCCAGATGTTTGACATATTATGCCATTATTATTGAGATATTGGATAAACATATGATTCTTATATTCCCACCTCCATCCGTTTTAGGAGTCGTAATGTTAGTATTGAATTGTAAAGCAACTTATCTTTTAAATTTTAAAATAATAGGAGAGAACTTTAGTTTTTTTATATCATAGGATATATCCAAGAATACCGTGAATGATCGGCAACAAAAAATTATTTAGAATTTGTATCCTTGGAAGGAAGGATGTGGGGGAAGGTCCCTACACATCAGGAATGAACAAGTTCAAGAGGTTTGTATTTGTAATTGTGATCACAGTAGGAATGTTTGTTGGAGATCCAAAATTGTGGAATCTTTTTGGAGATGATCGTCATGGATTGATGGTTGGCATGCCCAAAGCGCCTGTGCCAAATATCGGTGTTGTTGATTGTTGAGAGGAGTGCTTGTTTTGGAAGAAGTCACAGGATACAGTCCGTTGGACAAGGATCTTGAAGAAGTGTCTGGCGAGTTTGTTGATCTTTGATGATGTATCCACGAGAGTAGAAGGTGATGGAGCAGTTATTGTCTGTTGCTAGCTAAGAAATAAACAAAAAATGGCGTGATATGAATGGATTGTCTAAAGTTTTTGAAAGAGAAAGCTTACAAGTGGGTGTTGGAAGGATACCTTTGCCGAAATTTTGTGTAGGAATGGATTCGACGTTTCCAACGAACACTTTGCCTTGATGGTGTTTCGGTTGTTGAAGTTTGTCTAAATCTGCAGTGAGATGCGTGGTGGCGTCGTAATCCAAGTACCAAGAATATAGGTTTTCAAGGATGATCGGTGTGAGCTGTGTGAATAAATGTTTTAAAGGCTTGATATGTGGGTGGTAGACCTTTAAAAATGTACAATATGATATCTTCAGTGGCAATTGTAGAACCTGCAACAAAGATGTCATCGAAGAGATTTTTGATTTGGTTAAGGTATTGAGTCATTAATTGATTCTTCATAGTGATGTTACACAGTTCGTTCTTGAATTGTATGACTCCATTGTTGGTTCCAATTTAATGGATCGCTAAAGGACAAATCGAAAAATGAGATTGGACTTTTGGGAATTCTCTTTTATTATTTTTGAAGGAGTGAAAAGATACAAGTCTAGGTGTTTTACAATACAACACAACACCCAATTTTATACTAACTAAGACATACCGAAACAAAACAGGAAACGTACATAATAAAGGCAAGAGAATTAAGTGTCATCAATTCGCGCCTATTTGAATTGATTACACATATTTGAATTTTGAATTTGAATTTAAGATTCAAATTCAAAATTAATGATATTGCCATATCTCCTATATTTAATTCAAAATTAATGTTATTATCATATCTTCTATATTTGTTTTACTAATCAACTCATGTCTATTATGAAGCCACTAATTATGTAATCAATTCAAATTACCAATTCAAGATTAGTCTCACAATCTCCCCCGTAAGCTTGATTTGGTTCGAAGTTGTTTACGCCAAGTAGCGCTCGCATTTTCGCAGATTTAACTCTTGCTAGAGCCTTGGTAAGAATATCCGCACGTTGTTCTCCGGTGCTTACGAACTCCACGACGATCTGTCGATTCTCGACATACTCGCAAATAAAGTGGAAGCGAGTGTCGATGTGCTTGCTGCGTCCATGAAACACCGGGTTCTTTATCAGTGCTATTGCAGATTTGTTGTCGACGTAGAGAGTTACTGGTTTTGGCTCG
>NW_018165574.1:30502-32562 GCF_001263595.1 Phalaenopsis equestris | reverse complement strand
CCGCCTGCTGGTGTAAAGTGGTAGGCTGCTCCATGTAACGACTCACCATGCCAACTACGTATGCGATATCGGGTCGAGTATGGGTCAGGTACCTGAGACACCCGATGACACGCCTATACTTGGTGGGATTCACAACGATTTCTTCCGCATCCCTTTCAAGTTGCAACTTTGCTTCCATTGGATACTTGCTCGGGTTGCAATCTACCATTTCAAACTGCTCCAACACCTTTTTTGCGTAAGCCGATTGCTTCATTGTGATGTGGTCTTTCTTTTGGTCTACCTCGATACCGAGGTAGTATGAGAGCAGCCCAAGATCACTCATCTCGAACTCCTTCATCATTTGCTTCTTGAATATCTCAACACCATCAATGCTGGATCCCGTTACGATCAAATCGTCAACGTACACGCCGACGATAAGTACTTCTGTTCCGTGATTCATCGTGTACATAGCTTGCTCTTAAGGACACTTCACGAAGCCTAGACTCATCATTCTCTTGTTAAGACAAGTGTTCCATGCCCTTGGTGCTTGGCATAGTCCGTAGAGAGCTTTGGACAACTTGTACACCTTGTGCTCTTCATTCTTGACAATGAATCATTCAGGTTGGGTGACGTAGACTTCTTCTTCAATATCACCATTGAGAAACGCCGACTTGACGTCCAAGTGGTGGATCTCCCACCCACGATGAGCTGCAAGGGCAAGAATTAACCTGACGGTATCGAGTCTCGCCACCGGTGCAAAGGATTCCTCGAAGTCAGCTCCTTGCTTCTGCACATAACCTCTCGATGGACTCGAGCTCTTTTTGCATGGCCTTATTCCACGCCTCCTTGGTTGCCGCCTCATGATATGTTGTTGGCTCATCGGTAGTGAGCAACAATAATTCATCAAGATCCATCTCTACTAGTGGTGCTTCCGCATAGACCTCGGCAAGTGAGCGAAATTTCTTGGGAGCATCTTTCGTTGTGGGTCTTCCTGAGTTCTCTTGTTGTCGTTGAGAGTTCGGCGTGACCATTGGTGTCATTGGCGAGGTTGAGTCCGCTACTTCTCCGTCATCTTGTAAAATTCTGAACTCCATAGAATTTTGTATGAGCTCGTCATCATCGTTGCACCATTCCCACTTCTCCTCCTCTTCAAACACTACGTCTCTGCTCACAAGAATTTATCTGCGTTGTGGATTGAGAAATCTGTGCGCCATACTTCCGTCTTCGACGCCAAGATACACCATTGCTTGACTTCGATCATCGAGCTTCTTGAGATGTGGACCTGCAACCTTCACATGTGCGGTACATCCAAACACTCTCAAGTGTTTCAAATGAGGTCGCTTGCCGAACCATGCTTGGTAAGGGGTACAATCTCCTAACACCTTTGTTGTCAAGCGGTTCAAGAGATACACCGCATGTCGTACCGCTTCTCCCCAGAGGTTTGCCGGGACTTGCATGCTCTTAAGCAAGCTTCTCGCGGTGCCCATCACGGTGCGATTTCTCCTCTCCACCACACCATCTGGTTGAGGTGTGTACGATGCCGTGAGATGACGCTCGACTCCCTCTTCTTTGCAGAACTCTGTGAATTTCTGGGAAGTGAACTCGCCACCTCGATCAGTTCGTAAAGTCTTCAACTTGTACTCCGACGTGTTCTCCACGAGCTTCTTGAACTTCTTGAATGTTTCAAAAACTTCTCCTTTTTCTTTGAGCATATACACCCACATCCAACGACTATAATCATCAACAAGTAAAAAGAAATACTTGTTACCGGCGAGTGATGTCGGGGTGATCGGACCAAACAGATCCGCGTGCACAAGTTGTAGAGGATGCTCGGCTCGGAAGTTGGCTTGGGCAGGAAACGACAGTCTTGTTTGCTTTGAAATCATGCAACTCTCACACACTTGGTTGGGGTGTGTGATCTTAGGCAACCCTATGACCATCTCCTTCTCCCCCATCATTTTGAGCGCATAAAAGTTTGCATGCCCAAGGCTCGCATGCCATAACCAAGCCGGATCTGCTAGTGATGCTAATAGAGAAGCAGGTTGGCTTGTCTCGAGGGAAATCTTGTACAACCGATTTGG
>NW_018165574.1:18589-29505 GCF_001263595.1 Phalaenopsis equestris | reverse complement strand
TCCTCTTGGTCTTCGTAGCCGCGAAGCCTCTCTTCGTGGGCTTTGAGACGACCGACGACCTCCTCGATGGTCATGTTTTTTAGGTCACCGAATTGCTCGATCGCGGTGACGATCTGCATGTATTTTTGTGGTACGGCTCGAAGGAACTTCTTGACGACGGAGATCTCCTCCATCTTCTCTCCCAACGAGCGGATGCCTGCCACAATGGACGTCACTTTCATGGCGAAATCGTCCACCGTCTCTCCGTCCTTCTTGTGGATTGCCTCGAAGTGAGTCCTCAAGGTCAGCACTTTCGCCTCCTTGACTCGCTCCACGCCGACGTGCATCGTCTTCCGTGTCTTCAACCTCGTCTTGCTCCACGACTTCCCACACTCCTTGAGCTTGTAGGTTCACACGCATCTTCAACGCCCACACCGAGTAGTTACTCTTTGTGAGTAATGGATAAGAAAGCGTTACGTTCCCTTCTATTCCGATCTTCGTTGCTGCCATATCTCCTATGATAGCTCTGCTCGGTGACGACATGTCCTTCGGCTTAGGTGCTCTGATACCAAATGTTGGTTCCAATTTAATGGATCGCTAAAGGACAAATCAAAAAATGAGATTGGACTTTTGGGAATTCTCTTTTATTATTTTTGAAGGAGTGAAAAGATACAAGTCTAGGTGTTTTACAATGCAACACAACACCTAATTTTATACTAACTAAGACATACCGAAATAAAACAGGAAACGTACATAATAAAGACAAGAGAATTAAGTGTCATCAATTTGCGCCTATTTGAATTGATTACACATATTTGAATTTTGAATTTGAATTTAAGATTCAAATTCAAAATTAATGATATTGCCATATCTCCTATATTTAATTCAAAATTAATGCTATTATCATATCTTCTATATTTGTTCCACTAATCAAATCATGCCTATTATGAAGCCACTAATTATGTAATCAATTCAAATTACCAATTGAAGATTAGTCTCACATCCATAATGATTTGTATCTTGAAATCGTCTTTCCAAAGTAGCCCAAATCTTATTACATGTATAAAGATTCATAATGTAGGGATGAATTGTGATGGAAACGATTGAGAGAAGAGCAGCCACAAGGTTCTGGTCTACCAACAACATCCATGCCTTGAGCGTTGAGTTGCTGTGAACAGTGTCGTGACGGGAGACGGAGCTATCCAAGAAGTCAAAGAAATTGTTGCCTTTGATTATTTTCATGACCTGAGAACGCCATAGCAGGTAATTATCAATTGATAGAGGGGTTGTGATGATAAATGAGAGATTGGAGATCAATAATTTTTGGAGGGCGGGATTTATTCATTTAATATGTTGAGAGATGCCAACCCCTCATATGTAGCACCAATGTTTTCGATTTGTCCATGTGCCATGACGCAGAGGCTCTGGTACTATGAAATGAAATAGGAAGAGAGCTCTGCAAGAAGAAGAAGAAGAGAAGGAAGAGAGACACAAAACACTAAGAGAAAGAATCTGTAAAACCTTGTATTCTTCTTCAATAATTAATTGCATTGATACTCATGTATACATAGGTAGAATATGTATAGGGAAGATATAAGTAGCAACTAAATGTTTCCCAGATCTTGAATGAATTGGACATGTCTTAAACTGGGTGAACTTGTTCAGTGCTTTATACTCTTGTTATGCTATGAATTATGTTATAGTTGGGTTCTAATTAATAGACACTAGACAACCAAATATGTAGTTCAACTATGTTATAATATAAATTATGGCCTAGACATAACTTGCTACCCCTGTATAAAATTATGCAATAAGAGACGCGTCTAAGCATTTTTCTCTTGCTTGCAATAAGTTTTACTTGGGATTTAAACATTTTATGATGTGATATAAAAGATTTGGAAGATATAAGTCGAAAAACAGTTTAGAAATGTAAATACTTGGGATTTGGTTGGTATGTATGTAAATGCCCCTAAAAGACATCGTTTGTGGTAGCATTTAAAATCTACTTAATATAAGCTTTGTTAGCATTTAGCATTTAGCATTTAGCATAGCAACTTTGTCTTGATTTTTAGATGGTAGGCAACACTTCACATCCAACAATGCCATCCAAAAACCATTACAATGCATTGCAGTACAATAGTTTCCAACATAGAGAATCACCTAATGATGTTTATGTCGTCTTGTAGATTCTCATGCAAGAATTGACGTGATTGTAAAGCTTATTTTGAGTGTGATTTGTATTTTTCATTAAATCATTAATAGGCGGTATTTTTTTTAAATTAATATAAATTTGTATTAATTAGTGTTTAATTTTTAGTTTTCCTAAGTGTGAAAGTTATGACTTATTGTAAAATTTCTAAATATTAAGTAAGGGTCCGTTTGGGACAGCTTGTCCGTTTCAAGATAAGTTGCTTATCCTGAAACGCGGCCCGCGGCTTGCGTTTAGTGTAAAAACCCAAACACAGTTTCGGATAAGCTTGTAAAACGCGTGAACCAAACAGTTCGGCGGCGTTTTGAAAACGCCGCCCGCACTTATAAGCTGCCCCAAACGGACCCTAAATGATTATTAACTGTGTAGTGTTATGGAACATGTCCCAAAATGTTGATAGAATACTTATTTTAGACCATACTAAACATTTACTCTTAATGTTTTTAAATTCATTAAATTAATTAGAAATTATTTATTAATTTGTAATAAATAACAAGAATTAGGAATTGAAAGCATATCATGAAAAAAAAATTCAATTTGGATTTTTGAAAATGTTAACTTGCTGAAATATTTAAAAATTTGAGATATATTTCTTAAATTTATTAATTCTATGCTATTTGAAATTATTTAGATGAATTGGGTAATTAATGTAATTTTGTTAAATAAATGATTTAGAAGTGCTGAGAATTCATTTATGTTTGTATCTTGCTAGAATATATATATATATATATATATATATAATATAATTTTTAGAAAATTTTACTAAAATTTGTAAAATTGTGTAATTGTATTGTTTTAAAGATAGTTTCTGTTTTGCAAGTATTAATAGGACCAACTTTTATAAAATATCTTATTATATATGCAAAAATTATAAGGTCAAACGTGCATCACGATGCATTTTTGATGAGAGATCTTCAAAATTTAAATTGACGATCACCCAAGCTTCAATTTCATCAAATTTATAATCAAAACATAATTTGATGCTTTAGATCATTATTTGAATAGTTAAATGAACTTTAAAATTTATCTTATTTATAATCGAATCAAATGTTTCGACGAGAGAAATCCATCGAGCTTAAGATTGCTCAATTCCCAGGTTATTAAGACACCAAATCCTTAAAAAATCATAATTGATCAGGGGGAATTAACATGGATCATCTCATCAAGTGGTCAGTGAAATACTCCAAAAGACCAAAATGCCCTTGCTAAAAAGCTATAAAAATGTCTTCTCTCTTCACATGGAGGGGGAGGAGAAAAAAAGAAATAAAATTCTTGAGCTTATTTTGGTGAGAAGATTAGAGAGTAACCACTGGCTTCATTAGTTGAGCATCGTCCACCACAACCTGCCTTCACCATCTGCCTCTGCTGACCACGAGTTCTTGGCAATCGCTGCTTGCTGCCGTTGTATTTAGACTAATTTGTTGTTGAATTTCCTAACACTAGTATTTTTTTTAAAAAATAAAGATACGTGTAGTTTTTCAACAAAATTGTAATCATTTTCTCCCTATTGCAAGAGAATGATATACCCTTATACTTGCAAATATATAATGAATCATTTTGACTGGGCTAGACCCCATTGGTATTTCTCTTTTAGGGTTTTTCAATGTAAAATTCTAGGTTTGTCCTCTCGCATTTTGTTTAATTTATGTGTGATATGGATTTTTGTGTAACACAAAGGCTTCGTTTGGGAGCCCATTTTTGCGGCTTATCGGTTTTGGAATAGGATAAGTCACGTTTGATAATCTGTTAAATGCATGTGTTTCGCGGATGGGGGTTGCAATTCTTCGAATGATGAAACGAACTAGGGGGGGGGGGGGGGGGGCATGGGGGGGGTTGCGAAAAGAGCTCTGTTGCGACTGGATTTTGACGACGCCGCTCCTTAGGAAACCGGTAATCCTACTCCCCTATCCTCGCATATACCCCTCGCCCCCTCTCATTGTTTGTCACCTGTGTCATTAGGGCTGAAACCCGATTGCACTTCCCTCTCTCCGTTATCGGCACCGTCGATTTGCTGCCTACCTTCGATGAAGTTTTCTCTGTTAAGATTTTTTTTTGCAGTTTATTTTACCCATTGTGATTCGATTGCCTCGTTTAGCTTCTGTGTTTCTCTTTTGTGTTATGTGAAATTTTTTGTGGATTTGTTCTGCATATGCATCCGCTGGTGTTTGCTGGTCGGTTTGCTTGGCTTTCCTATGCATATGTATTGATGAACATTTTCGGGGGAGAATTCTGAGCACATATTAGTTTTTTGCTAATGAATTTGCATATGTTGTAATGCAAAGCTGAAGTTTGCAGGGCAGATAAATTTGTAGTATCTAAAGTTATCCTAATCAATCAGTAGAATTAATGGAATGAAATATATGTGAAGATTGTACATCTGTTTCTTTAAGAATTCATTGTGGACTTATTCTACATATGCATGCACTGATGTTAGTTGGTTGATTTGCACTTGCCTCATCTACAGTGGCTGTTATTTCTTGACCGGGTTGCCCTACTGGTTGGTTGTTATTTCTATTTTGGACAACCCGGTCAAGATACACATGGCTTTTCGTCTTTTCAGGGTTGTCGGGTTACATGATCTACTTAGTCTGAGAGGTGGTAAAACCTGCTCTTACCTGAAGATTCTTGTTAGCAACCATGAGGTGCGTTGTCCAAGAGATCGTAGACCAGAGTCTTTGGGGTTCAAGTTGCATTCAATGATCTTTCTTCATTAGAGTTCCATTTGAGTTTTAATTTTTTTTAGATTTTAGGGGTTAAAAATTTAGTTTGCATAAGACTCAACCGATTATTTTAAATTTTTTTGTTTTTATTTTGTCGTTTTATGTTTTATTTTTGTTGTTTGGGATGACCCGGTCAAGATCCCATGTTTGAGCCTAATGTAGGTTAGACCCAAAAGGGTTTGTTGATGTTTGGGTCTAATGTAGGTTAGACCTAAAGGGGTTTGTTGACGTATGAGTCTATTATAAGTTAGACCTAAAGGGGTTTGTTGATGTTCGGGTCTAATGTAGTTTAGACCCAAAGGGGTTTGTAGATGTTCAAGTCTAATGTGGGTTAGACCTAAAAGAGTTGGTTGATGTTCGTGTCTGAATGAGGTTAGATTTAGAGGGGTTGACTAAACCTAAGTTTGCTTAGACTTGGGGTTTCGTTTAGGTCTAATATGGGTGAGACCTAAAAGGTTGGAGTAAGTCTAAGTTTGGTTAGACTTAGGATTTATATTTGGTATAATGTGGGTTAGACCTAAAAGGTTGGACTAAGCTTAAGTTTGGTTAGACTTAGGGTTTATGTTAGGCCTAGTGTGGTTTAGACCTAAAAGGTTAAACTTAGACCTAAAAGGTTGGACTAAGCCTAAGTTTGGTTAGACATAGGGTTTAGGTTAGGTCTAATGTGGGTTAGACCTAAAAGGTTGGACTAAGCCTAATGTTGGTTAGACCTAATGCTTAGGATTTAGATTAAGAGGTTGGACTAAGTTTAAGTTTGGTTAGACTTAGGTTTTAGGTTAGGTCTAGTGTGAGTTAGACCTAAAAGGTTGGACTAAGCCTATGTTTAGTTAGACTTAGGGTTTAAATTAGGTCGAATTTGGGTTTGACCTAAAAGTTGGGCTAATTCTAAGTTTGGTTTGACTTAGGGTTTAGGTTACGTCTAATGTGGGTTAGACCTAAAAGGTTGGGCTAAGTCTAAGTTTGGTTAGGGTTAAGGTTTAGGTTAGGGCTAGTGTGGGTTAGACCTAAAAGGTTGGACTAAGCCTAAGTTTGGTTAAACTTAGGGTTTAAGTAGGTATACAGTGGGTTAGACCTAAAAGGATGGACTAAGTCTAAGTTTGCTTAAACTTAGGGTTTAGGTTAAGTCTAATGTGGGTTAGACCAAAGATGTTGGGGTTACGTTAGACCAGATTAGGCCTTGGACTTAGAATTATTTAGGTTGAGTCCAATGATGAATCTCTTGAGCTAGGTTTATGTTAAGTTAAGCCTAGACCATGTTATGCTCAAATTGGGCTAACTCTAGGTTATTAAGAGCGATCTCATGGTTAAAAGGGGTAACCATGCTGTTGATCCCCTAAAGCCAAGGTCCTAAGTTTGGTTTAATGTCTTAAACCAATTCGACTAGAGTGTAAATTTTTAATTTTACATTTTTACCCCTAAGTTCCTAATTTTCATTTTAAAACTTTCAAAGGTGGAAATTAACATTTTGGGAATCAATTTTATCATCCTCAATTTTCCGATTAATTTCCATTTTTATTTTCCATTTCTTGATTTTTTATAATTATTTTTTAAAATAATTACAAATTTGATAGAAAATTGGTCATTTTAATTTTAGACAAGGCCCCTGACCTTGGAAAAATAAAAAATTGTTCCCACTGGTGGACGAAAAAATCTCTAAAATTTTTATATTTAAATTTTAATAATTAAAATATTCACTTGAGTTTTTAATTAATTAAAAATTATATATAATTCAATTAATTTTGATTTTGTTTTCATTATTTTCCCCTATAATCACTAAGTTCAGCTGTTTTTTTTTATTTTATTTGTATGAATTTTTCACATAAAGTTATGAATTTTTGAATTTTTAAGCATTTTTTGGATTTAATTAATTCGAAAATATCAAATTATCCACTTAACCACACCGGCGCTGATTCGAACCTCAAAGTCATCAAATGTCTGCACGGAGCTCCGCGATTGTGTGCGCTTTCATCTAATTGCCATGCTGCTCCACGATCCGGTGCTCCCCTTCCCACGGTCTGGTGATTCGATTTTATCCGCGCCGTCCATTGCTAATACATAGAAATGGACGTCATCGGTTCTTCGTCTTCGTGGGATGAAGAACCGAGAGCCATCCACGATCAGACCCTATGATCTCTCTCAATTCTCAACCAAATTGCTCGGGATTTGTTCTTACACATTCATCTAGTCGAGATGAAGCTATCTATATAGTTAGGTGGACATGCATTGTTCATTTCTTTCACAAAAGACCAATCCCTCGGCTAAATTTAGGGATTTCGACCCATACCTTGTTCAAAGAGGTGTGGCCTTGATTGGGCTTGATATAAACGATCACTTTGACACAACGAAGCTTCGCCTTGTCTTCAATTGAGCTGAAATTATCCCTAGCTACAAGCTAGACCAAATGGTGGTTTGGGTTGGTGTTGAGATAGGTTGGAGAGCTTGGGAAGCCTCAATTTTGATTGAGTGAAACTCATGGAGGCCTTAGGAAGCTTATAGGAATGTTAGATTGGACTTTTGGGTAAGTTGATGTCGGGATCGAAATTTACCCCGGGGTTCAATGGAAAAATTAGGGTTTCCTAGTGATAAATATGACCTATAGAAGGTGGGGATCAATTACCTAGGTTAAGGGGAGTGTTTCTCTTTTGAGAGCTAGAGGTTTGGGAGGCTAAGTAGTGAGCTTGGTGTGCACTTTAAGTTCTCGGGTTCCTTCCTTTTATAGCCATGGAAGCTTGGTGTGGAGCTTGGCCTGGCATGGAGGCACTTAGACCACTCCTCAGGGCATTTGGAAAGAAATTCTAGAGGCTTTGGGCAGTAGGGAGAAGACTTTCTCAATTCTCCATACCTTGGCGAAGGTGGTACTAATGGTGGAGAAGGAGGCATGGGGAAGAGCTCATGGTGATTGGGGAGCCTTTTGGTGGGTGACTAAGACTAGTTTTGGTCTGGTCTTGGCTCCCCAAGGCCTAGTTTGGCTCACCAGCCCATGACCAAGGTGCCATGTGGGCTCCCCATGGTGAAGTGTGTGGTATTGTCCTCTAGTGCTTAGACTTGACTTGGGTTGTCTTGTAGTGCCACCCACATGTCATGGTGGGTTAGTCTTGTGTCATGGGTAACCCTTTAAGAATAGGTTTAAGGCTTCATGGGCCGTGGGCTTTGGGTTGGATTTTAGGGTTTTGGGCTTAGGCTAATGAGTTAGATTTTGCCCAAATTTTAGGCCCAAATGGAGTGTCATAACCCCCTTAATTAATTAATTAATTGAATTTTGGGGGTTGACCCTATGGTGCTAATTTGGTCCCTCACATGGTGTGGTGTCATGGCCATGTTGGGTGAGGCTCAGTTGGATGGGGATGTGATCAATTAGCTAAGATTTGATGAAAATTGTGGTAGGCCCAATTGGTTTTGGCCATCCTAAGGTGCACCCAATGTTGGGGTAAAAAATGCATATTAGGGTTTAAGGTGATCTTTAGGGTTTGGTGGGGTTAGGGAGGCCTTTGGTGAGACTAGGGATCAATTTAGGTAGACCTTTCTCCTAAAGTGAATTTCATAATTAATGTGGTTCTTAGGGTCCATAGGAAAGCTTCTAGGGTTTTGGGTTGATTTGGGTGACCTAGAGCATGTCTTTCCCATGATGGTCAATTTAGGTTCTTCACCTGGTCAAAATCCTAAGCCATCCCAACTAAGGGTTGGGGGCTTGGGCTTGCCCTGATGAGGCCTAAGAAAGCACAACCCTAGTCTATGGTCAAATACAAGTAGGTGGGGTGAGTCCTCACAAAATTCATGTCAACAACAATGACTGCACTTATGTAGCATAACCTCGTTATTTGTAGTTGGTGATTCATATTTTATCTCTATGTTTTTCTTTGGATGTTTTTTTTTCAAAATATTTGTAGCAATCTATATTGTATCTTTTTTTTGTGTACGACAGATTTTAATTAAATTTTAATTCTTAATTTTAAGTCTCCTTATATTACGACAAATTTTAATTCTTAATTTTAAGTCTCCTTATATTATTTTAAGTTTTTGAATGTTGTATTTATTTAATTTTTTTTTAATTAGAGCATTATTGTATTATATTAGCATGAAGTATGAGCTCAAGATCATCAAAAATTTCAAAAAGTTTCACTCTGTTATTGTGGCGAAAGTTGTGTTCCAGAAGGGATGACAGTTGCGGGGGAAGATTTTATTCTTATCCCAGAAACAGAACTCATGCAGAGTGCAACTTCTTCCATTGGGTTGATGGCAATGATGAGGTCCCTCTAGACCGTGATCAGTTAAGGAGAGATGTAGGCATGGAGAGGAGATTGTGCTGAAGACTTGATTATCAGGACTTCAAGACAAACATCATTCTAGGCTTGCTGATTACAGTAATTGTTCTTATTATTGTAGTCTTTTGTTTCAAATAACTTATCTTTTTTTATGTGTTAGAGTATTTTAGAATGCATTGTTAGTTTTTTTAGTAACATGACCTATTTCTGTTATTTAATTCAGATTATTTTGAAAATTGCAGTTATTTGAATAAATTACATTTATAAGGGAAAAACAATCTTTCTCATTAGAAACAACAACAACACCTGATCTCCCAAATAGACACATGCTTCTTCATTAGCAGCTTTTTTGATAGCTCCTAAAAAGTTGTTTCTCCCTCAAATGCACCATAAAACATTAAATTATTACTCTATCGCCGTAAATATTTAGCACCCAACATATATAAAATTAATCTCGACATATAAAACAAGATTTTCTATATTTTAGGAATTATTCAAATTTTGTTCAAATTTAAAATTTTGAAACTTTATTATTATTAAATATGTTACTATTATCACATAAGTGATGTTGGAACTTTCCTTGCACTTATTTTGCAAAGCATGAAATGTGATTTTGGGATGTTGGAGTTCTAAAAAAAAAAGATATTTAACGTATTTTAGACAGATGATTTTTTTTTTAAATAGGAACTAATATTCAAGTTTTTGATAATTTATCTTATATTTATTATATTTACTTATTTAGTTATGAAATTTAGAATATATAATATATTTATTAAATATATTGTCCCCTTATTTCTAGTCCATATTATTCATTTATTATCAAGCAATAGAAAATGACACAAGGTGTAATTCTATTCATACATGCAAAATAAAGGCAAAAGTAAAATTTAGGTTTTAGGTACATAAACACATAAGAATTGATGGGTATGTATGTAAATGACTATTCATACATGCAGATCTTAAAAACTATTAGTTATTAATGATCCAACTATATTTGTATCATTATGTTCCCTTCCTCCCTAGTTAGTGCAAGTTATAAATGATATTTCCCATCTAATTCTTCATTGAATCAACTGATTCAAAAGGCAGAATAGATTATGTTAACTTATGAAGCCCTGCAATGTGTGTAGGGCTGTAAACGAGCCGAGCTTGAGCAAGCTCAGGCCTGGCTCGTGTTCGGCTCATTCGAAATAGCTCGTGTTCGAAATCGGCTCGTGAACAGTGTGATCGTGTTCGGCTCGAAATTGACTCATTAAACTAAAATTGAGAAAAAATAGATGTAAAGTGTAGGATTCGAACATGGATCAAATCTATACAAAAAAATACACTAACCATATTGCCACATGAGGTGTTACATGAGATGCTATGATTTAAACTTAGACATAAATATATATAGTGCTTTTTTGACAGCTCTTAAAAAGTTGTTTCTCCAGGAAGCAACTTTACAATAGCTTCTTTAAAAAGCAGCAGCCGTCTCAAATGCACCATAAAACATTAAATTATTACTCTATCACCGTAAATATTTAGCACCCAACATATATAAAATTAATCTCGGCATATAAAACAAGATTTTCTATATTTTAGGAATTATTCAAATTTTGTTCAAATTTAAAATTTTAAAACTTTATTATTATTAAATATGTTACTATTATCACATAAGTGATGTTGGAACTTTCCTTGCACTTATTTTGCAAAGCATGAAATGTGATTTTGGGATGTTGGAGTTCTAAAAAAAAAAGATATTTA
>NW_018165574.1:11913-17724 GCF_001263595.1 Phalaenopsis equestris | reverse complement strand
TCGGCTCGTTAGGCTTAACGAACGAGCCGAACACAAACTGCTTAACGAGTCGAACACGAGCTGTTCACGAACAACGAGCCAAATTGACAGCCCTAAGTGTGTGCTCCAAAAAATCACCATAGTGAAAAGGCTTAAGAGTTTTACATTGATTTAAATTAAATCATATATGTTTGAGATAGCTATTTTAAAAATACTCAAAAAAATCTTTTAGTTATTTTAACTATTTTTAAAATTAAAAGATAAAACATATACAAATTATGCCAACCAAATATGGTTTTTAAAGATAAGAGAAAAAATAAAAATGAAAATAAAGAAATAAAAGTGGTTCTACTTATAAAACAATCCTTTTGGAATGTGATTTTGTATTATTTCAATTGACCTTTTTTTTCTCTAGTCGCTACTTTAAGAGGATTGAAAGCCTCTAGATTTCTCTTCCATGGCGATGTTGCTTTAAATAGTTAGACTCATCTCATTGGTAATATTTTCACTTCCATTGAAAAGGGAGGACGCCGGGTCCCTTCCATTTCTAAAGTGAACCTTGCTTGGAAGGTAAAATTTTTATGACATTTTCTACCTTCTTTGGGCTCTCGTAGCTCTTGGTGGTAGTGCAATTATGTTAGCGTCTGGGCAGACTTCCTCCCCACTTATTCTTTATTCAGAGGAAAAAAATTCAATATTGCATATATTATTCGATCTCATCTATCATATTCTATTAGTAATAATGATTCTATCCTTATTTAAACACCCGTGGGTCTATGAGAAACAATGGGGGATTTACGTATATAAAACTTAAAACTTTAGATTTTTTGTTTATTTCACACCTAAATTCCAAATATTATATCCATAGCATCTAAAGTATATATATATAAAAAAACAAAAAAACAAAAATAGCACCCCACATTCCAACTTCCTAAGCCAATCATCCCACACATTGTTGATTGTTTGTGTCGCTGCTGCGCCCGCCCAGTCCCCACAATGTCTTCTTGTTCGTTGCTCTCCTTTTCCCTACCCAATCCCTGTAATTAATGGATTAACGACTTAGTTTGGTTATATTAATTTCGGCCAATGATGATTAAGCTAATTTAAGGTTTTAGGGCATAACTCCGAAAAAAATATTTTCGAAATAGCGAAAATATAATTTCTGTGTTTTTCGTGTTTTGAAAGTGCACCTAATGCGTTTTAAAAACTAAATAGAAAAATAAAGGAAGAATAAATAAACATTATTTTTTTTGTTTTGTTTATTATTATCTGTGTTTAAGAACAAAAAACAAAAAACAGATAGTGATCCCAAAAATAGCCTTAGGATTTGGGTGGTATATATAAATGCCCCTAGAAGGTATTGTTTGTGATAGCATTTAAAATCTACATAATTTAAGCTTTTTCAGCATTTAACATAACAACTTTCTCTTGAGTTGTAGACATTACAATGCAAAAAAACAGTACAATGCATCACAACACAATATTTGCCAACATAGAAAATCACTGATCTAATGATATTATGTTATGTTTTAGATTCTAATGGAGGAATTTATGTGATTGTAAAGCTTAATCAAACTTCTTAATTAAAAATGTATAAGTAAAATTAGTTATGTTAAAAATTTATTATTATTAATTAAATAAATTAATTATAAAATACTCATAATTTGGAAAATAAGGGAAATTGGCATTGTTAATTTATCAAAACATTTATTGAAATGGGAAATTAAGTTATTTTATTATGTAGATCATATTAAAGTTAATCCATTGAGTTTAGCTTTTCTTAATGTTAATAATATCATACACATTTTGAAATATCATTTTATAAGGGTTATTTATAATGACATTTGATTTTATCAAAATAAAAGAAGCCTATGATGAGTTTATCAAAATATCAACTTCACAATATGAGATTATCATTAGGGTAAATTCCATTAATTTTGGTTACAATTTGTTTGAAGGAGTGTTTGGAAAATACTATATTGATGATTAATAATTTGAGATTATCCAAATATTAAACAAATTATGATCTTATTTTGAATGTGATTTGTATTTTTAAATTCATTAAAATATTAATAGGTGGTAATTGTTTAGAATTCATATAAATTATGCATTAATTTGTGTTTAAATTTTAATTTTCTAAAGTATGAAATTTATAATCAAACTGAGTGTCTAGGCAAGATGAACCCAACAACTCTAATATTGGTTCCATTTGCGTTCAATCAAGCCCATATCAAGCTATTGAAGCATAATTGGAGGCTCTTAATCATTAATTGAATTTTAAAATGAACTCCAAAATTTGACATATTTATAGTTGAATCGTGCATCTCGACGACAGGAATCCAATGAGCTTAAGATCACTCAATTCTAATGTCATTAAGACATCCAATTCTTAAAAAAAATCATATATGATTAATGGGAATCAATATGTACGATCGGATCAACTGATTAGCAAAGTTATGCGCCAAAAGACCAAAATGTCCCTTCAAAAAAGCTAGAAATAAGTCATCTCTATTTCACTTGGAGGGGGAGGAGAAGAAAAGAAATAAAATTCTAGAGTTTGTTCTGGAAAGAAGACTAACGAGTAACAACTGGCTTCCTTTACTATCGACCATTGTAGATCACAACTCATTGTCACCACCTATCGTTGTCGACTATCTGTCGTCAACAATAACTTCTTGCAACTGTTGTATTTAGTCTAGATTGTTGTTGAACTTCCTATCAATTGTATTTTTTTAACAGTAAAGACAAGTGGCATGTTCTCTTGTTGTAAGAGATTGTAATACTCATATTCTAATAAACATATAGTGGATTACTATGACTGGGCCAGTCTGTGTGGGTTTTTCCATTATAGGATTTTTCCTTGTAAAAATCTCGATGTTTCCTGTTGTTTTTTTTAATGTATGTTTGATCTTCGTGCAATGCTAAGACTTTAAATTATTACTCTATCGCCACGAGTTTTTAACACACAACATATCTAAAATTAATCTAACATATAAAACAAGATTTTCTATACTCAAGGAGTCATTCAAATTTCATTCTAGTTTAAATTTTTTAATGTTTATTATGATTAAATACGTTATTGTTATAACATAAGTGATATTGGAACTTTCCTAAGAGTTATTTTACAAAGGATGAAATATGATTTTGGTATTTTATCATTTTATAAAGTTTTATGATAGAGGCTAATTCTCAATATGTTTTAAATACATGATGTATTTTTTTTTTTTTCAAAATAGAGGCTAATTCTCAAATTTTATTAAATTATTGTTAATGTAATAATTTAATTTATTTAGCTATGAATTTTATAATGTATAATAGATTTATGTAATCTATTATCCCCTTATTTCTTGTCCATATCATTCATTTACTATCAAGCGGCTGAAAATGACATGCATGATGAACCGGGTACACTGCTAGGTAGTATGACATAAATCTCGTCCAAATGGCTAGGAAGATTTACGTACATATCACTCAATTCTTCTGTACTTACATATCAAACAACTAAACTTTGATTTTACATACAAGCTTCCTTACCTAAACATGAAAGAGGTATTTCACTTTCTTCAAGCTAAATATGGCATTTATGTGCCATATAAATGTAAAAGATAAAATTTAGTTGTTAGAAATATAAATATATCAGAATTGAGTGGCATGTATATAAATAACTATTCATACATGCATCTCTTACAAACTAGTAGTTGTTAAATTTGGATCACTTTATATTGCATTTCTCCTTAGTCAGGAGCCCTATGATTGCAAGTTATGAAGGACATTTCTCATCTTTTTCTTCAATATTTAATGAAGTGACTGAGAAGGCAGAACAAATTATCTTGTCGAGTTCATATGAGTGTGGTGCTAACTTATGAAGCCAGTTAGCGTGTTCTTAACCCTAAGCCCTCATCTCTTGGGCTAATACTGTCAAATCTATTGAAAAAGGAGGGCTTAGGGTCCCTTCCATTTCTAAAGTGAACCTTGCTTGCAAGTTAAGTATGAAAGTTTTTACATTCTATGGGCTCTCTTATCTCTTGGTGGTAGTGCAATTATGTTAGCATCTGGGGTAGACTTCCTCCCCATTTATTCTTTCTTTAGAGGAAAAAAAAAAAAACAATCAATATTGCATATAAAATTCGATCTCATCTAATCATATTCTATTGGTAATGGTAAATATATCTTTGTTAAGCACTCTTGGGCCTATGGGAAACAATGAGAGGTTCACATATATAATACTCAAAACTTTAGATTTTATTTATTTCACACCTAAACATCAAATATTATATCCATAGCATTAAACACATAGATACAAAAAACAAAAATAGCACCCCTTAGTTAAAATTTGTTACCCCATCACCCCACATATTTTTGATCGCTTGCGTTGATGTTGCATCCGTCGGTGTCCACTCCTCATCTTATGTTCTGGTTCATTGCGCTCCTTTTCCCTACCCGATCCCAGTAACCCAACCTTAAACACCTTCGAAAATTCCAGAAACACATTATTTCCTCTCTTGATGTATGGATTCTTGGAGTTTGTTGCTTTTAGCAACGGTGAGAGTGAGATAGTCCATGATGATGAAGATTAGATTATTGTGGGGAGGCGAAGAGAGTGATTTGTACAGGAGGAGGCGATGGGAATCAAGAAGTGAATGAGAGAGAAATTGAGGGTTTCTATAAAGCTTCCATGATCGAAAATTTGAGAGCTATTTGCTTAAGTTCAGTACTCGAATGCATGGCACAATGATTTAAAAGGAACTAAAAAATCCTAAAGTGTCGGGTTCTCGTGCTCACCCACCCAAAAAAAAAAAGTTTTGAAGTTCAACTTAATGGAGTAGTAAATGGAAATGGAGGTCAACTAACATTTTTAACAAGGTGAAAGATGGTGAAACATTTGAAGCATAAATCTAAACATTTGAGTGTAACATATGTAAATCCCCCACTAAATTCTATGGAAGTTAGCTTAACATGCTCTTGCCTATTGCCTAAAACATTTTTCTTAATTTAGTTTTGGCCCTTCGCTCTCAACTTCTCAAAAAATTAAAAAAATTCACAAAATAATGCGAGGAAATAGATCATGCAAAAGCATAAAGCAAGTATTGTTGTAGGGTCCCCCAATCGCACTCCTATTGGGGTGTTTACATAAATAGCCCACATTTTTTGTATATTTACACATCTCATGCTATGTTTTTAACTTGAAAAGTTGAAGGGTGAGATGTGTAAATATATTAGAATTGTGTGCTAAGTATGTAAATTTCTTTTTACAGGGACATCTACAATTAAAAATAGTGTCATCTTCTTATTTGGCAGGCACTAAAATATAACATGTCGTTTTAATATTTGTTGGTATCTCTTTTTTTACTAACTTTTGTTCATTTTAAGAGATAACTTCAAAAGCATACAATAAAATAATGAAATATGTATTATAATGATAATCACATTGTTTTGTTAGGATAAATTTAATTCATCCTTAATTGCATCAATATTAAACAATGAGAAGAACTTTAAAGTAAATATTTATGTTTCTCCCATTTCTTTCAAACCTAACATAGCCTACGAAAATTCCTCGAAGAAACGATTCTTATCATTCCTTACTTTTTTTTCCTTAAGAAGTTTATAGATTGCTTGACAAAGTCTGCATTATATCCATTCCTTTTTTTCTCCTTAAAAAGTTTATAGATTGCTTGACAAAGTCTGCATTATATGATTACTTGACCAAGTCTGTCAAAACGGCTCGTTGTTAGCGAACAGCTCGTGTTCTGCTCGTTCGTTAAGCCTAACGAGCCGAACACATAAATTTTTAAGCTCAAAATGTAAACGAGCCGAACATGAATAAAAGATTGT
>NW_018165574.1:2916-11786 GCF_001263595.1 Phalaenopsis equestris | reverse complement strand
CAAATTAGATTCAAATTATCAAATTAGATTCAAATGATGTTTAAAATCTTGCCCCAATCTTTAGCATCTTATGATTACGTGATTTGACTCTTTGTTCGTGAACGACTCGTGTTCGACTCGCTAAATAAACGAGCTGAACGCAAACACACTTTCTGAGCTCGAAATATTAAAAAGCTCGAAATATAGAAATTTAAAACTCGTTCCAAATGGTTTTAAAAATATTAAAATTTTATTACGCCAAGATAATACCTTCAATATTTATTGAAATTCATATAGTATTTATCTCAAGATTAATCTAATAATTTAAATTTTAAATATAATTGAATTAGAATTAGAATATTTTTATGTAATTTTTCTTATTTATATGCTCACAATCCCCTATACCGATGTCAAAGATCAGAGTTGCTACTGATGTGGTGGGACACTTGTGCTGGTTCTGTAACCGAGAGTTGGTGTTGGCTAGGTCTCTCTTTTTATAGTTACACAATTTTCATTAATGACAATGAAAAGACAATACAATTAAATTATATTATAAATAATAAGTCTTACATAATTTTAGCATTTGATTATACAACACGTGTTTGTCAAAACGGCTCGTTGTTCGCGAACAGCTCGTGTTCGGTTCATTCGCTAAGTTAATGAGCCGAATATGAACAAAGATTTGTTCGTTTGCGTTCGACTCATTTTGGCTCGAAATCCTACTAATCAATTAGATATATATATATATATATATATATTCATTGATGAGTAGTATTTTTACAAAAATTAATTGACTACAAGGCTACAAAGATTCATAATCAATTAAAATTATTAATGAAGAAAACAAAATAAAAACTATTAAACTAGATTCAAATGATGTTTTAAATATTTTCGCAATCCTTAACATCTTATGACTATGTGATTAGGGTTGTCAAAATGACTCTTTGCTCGTGGACGGCTCGTGTTCGGCTCGTTAAGCAAACGAGACGAACACGAACACACTTTCTGAGCTCAAAATATAAACGAGCCGAAAACTTGGCTGAGCATGGGCTCGCTCGTATTCGGCTCGTTTACACCCCTATTTACGGGCCTTTATGTACGTGCATTAAAGCAGAAAGAGCACTGGAGATTTAAAGCACATTTTCAAAATTAACGAATATAAATAAATAATAAGCTGATTCAATTATTCTATGCTTCCATTACCAAAGTAAAAAAAAAAAAATTAGAAAAATATAAAAATCAAACAGGACATTGTCTGTGTTAGATAAAATCTAATTAAAGCTTCATTGATCCCATCAAGATTCAGGATCTATTTGGGGTAACTTGTGCGTTTCAAGATAAACAACTTATCCTAAAACGCAGCCCTCAGTCGGCATGCGTTAGAGTAAAATACTCAAACTTGGCAGACAACGTTTTCAAAAACGCGCAAACCAAACGGTTAGATGGCGTTTTCAAAAGCGTCGTTGTACTTATAAGCTTCCCCAAACGTGCCCTCAATCAGATTCACGTTAGTTATGCATTTCTATTTGTTTTTTTTTTGCCATGCCTGCCATTGTAGAGCTCTATTGACTTGATGTTGTAATTGCATGACCAAATTTATCATCCTATTCCAAGCAGGAATTTAAGAACTTAATGTTGGATCCTCGGATGTTATTCTGATTGTTATTCAATGTTAAACACCTTAAAATTGTCCATTCTCTTTAATTACCTTGTATGGTCTTAATTGTTGATTAAAAACTTGCATCATAAGCAAAATTGCTTCACCTATTATGTTAAACAAGAGATATGAAAATGGTTTGTCGAATAAGAAACGGTGAATTCGCAACTTTTTGATGTCCATTTCTCTTGAAGTCTTTAAGCATTGTTTTCATATACTCATTGCTTGTGAAATTCAGAGTGGCCACTTGAAAGACTTGTATGATTGTTATGTTGAAATGCATGTATATTCCTTAACCTTAAAATTACTTCTCAACAAAACAAAAAACTGTTATCTCTTATAACAAAATCTAGAGATCTAGCATAAATTTGTTTGAAAGTTAGGTTATCGTGATAAAATGACCATGACAAGTCCTAGTGACATTAAAACATACCAATTGTCTATTACATGAACACGACTGCGCATATTTTTTGCCAAATTAGACAAAGTTCTGATCAGTTTTGATGAATATTTTATGTCGCGAGGCACTCCTTAATTAAGAAAATTTTTTTGGCTTACTCCATCATGAAGTTATTTGATTTACGAGTTTGAATGAGGACATTGAGAAACCTAATGCTTTTGCTATGATTTATTACCATTAACCCAATAAGATGTGTTAGAACCAACCCAAAGCCACCAATTTAAAAAATTCCAATGGTTCAAATGAACCAATGCACAAATGCTTTTTTTACGATTAAACATGACACTAAAAAGGTCATTGCTTTGAATTTATTGGGTATCCATATTGTTGGGACCCATCACGACATCAAAATTGCAAGTGGTGATCTACTAATTTGGTTGCTCAAAGGAAGATTATCCCTCTTTTACACTCTCGACATAAACAATGGCCACTACTATAATGCTGGACAAAAGTTTTTGCGATTTCTACATCTGTGTTAAATAGGGCATGAAGATTTGATTCTAGTGCTATTAGTCATATGATATTTGATGTTAAGAAAATCTAAAACTTTTAAACTTTCCTCTTAAGTTTATCTCTACAACCAAGTGTAATACCATCCTAATTATGGGGGAAGGGTCCTCACATTTCACTAATAATGTAAATCTTGAATATGTGCTTAGTTGTACCCTCCTTAGATTATAATCTTTTGTTATTATCTCAAGTTACTATTACATTCACTACAAGCTATTACTGACGGTTAAAGCCCATCAATAAATATAAAAATTTGTTGGTTTATTATAAATTGACATCTTTATGATGATAAAAAAGGCGTAGCTTTTTTGCTTGTCGGTAATCTAATAGATGATGACCCTTCCAACTACTTTAGTTGTCTGACAACATAGAAATAGGCAATACTTGTGGGTTTATGTTAAAAGCATAAACGTTGGTTAGCCATTAGAAAACCATCGGATAAATAACTAATGGTCACAAGCTGTCGGTTAATGAACAAAAAAAAGTGTTGGTTGCTTTCGGTTATTTCCTTAGGTTTTGTAATCGACAAGATGGGCCGTCAGTTTTTCAATAGCCTGTAGCTTGGCCAACGAACCAAGAATTGACGAGCATTAGTCATCGCTTCATACACAATAAAAAAAATGATAACCAGTCACTTGACCATTGGAAAGCCGTTGAGAAACTATGCAGATTTTAAAATAAAGAGTCTTCTTTCTTTCATTAGAATTTTCACATTTGCAATTGTAACACAAATACAAATTTAATTACATACCGAACATTCTAATTTATCAATCTAAGCAAGTATTAAACTAAAATCACATGAATGAACACATAAATTAAACATCAAAATAATCACAACACATTGAACTAAGGAATTAAACCATCTACACATTTGAATAGCATGTTTGAATATCCCATAAAATAATAAGAAACAAAAAATATTCCTAATCCTCTTTTGTTTCCTCATCATCCTCCTCTACTAGCCATCTCCCTGCCAGGTTTGCCCGACATTCCAATGAATGTAATTCTGGTTTAATTTTAACCTCTAATTCAAACTTCATCTTAGTGATATGGGCAACAAAAAAGTTCTCAATATCAATAATGAATGAGACAACCTGCCTTCAAATCTCATTCTCTTGGGTGGTAGAAGTAGGTGCATTGACTGCACTAGCGGAGCTATGAGCATCGAACATTTGTTCTTGTGAACCCAATCCATAAACCCTTCCCTTTTTGCTTTCTCCTAGTAGTCTCTCTACATAGTTTATAGTCGAACTGATCACAACCCAAGATTGCAAGTCCTTTTGTATGCTGAGTCCACATTTACTTCGGTTGTTCTAAGGTTCCTACAAAAAATTACAAAAGATAGTTAGGGACAAAATTAAATTTAAAAATAATTTGAACTGTATAAAATTTAATTTTTTCACTTACATTGGTCATTTGAGATTTACTGTCAACCCAAGTATAGTTTAATTACGGCTTATGGCTACCCGCATGTTGCTCGACAGCAATGGGCCCTCGTTCTAACTCCACAAACTGTTAAGGAATGAATATAGTCAATAAATATTTATTTTATAGTAAGATTTAATGAGGAAATTAGCTCTTACCATTCTCTTGTACTATAGATATGAGAGTGCCCAAATAGCATGCTTATCAGCATCCCTACCTAGTATCACTTTTTAAAAAAACTTATGTTTGATTAATAGACTCCAACTTGAAAGTGTGGCTCGTGTTTCTTGAAGCATCTTGATTAATATTAGTAGTAGGATCCTCTAACAAAGTAGAAGGACCTCCAATAATAGTAGGTGGTGGTGCCGACACGATGGAAGGAAAGGGAGTGTAAGACAGAGCGTGTGGTGAGGGTTATGATGTCGGGTTGAAGGCCCTTTCCCAGAGCATAAAAAAGAATCACCGGTAACAAATTAAACTCATACCTGACCCAAAAAAATTATGACATATCAAAGTGCTCCGTGATTATACTAGCCGGTTCGGTCAACGCCAATATGTGCAATGCACCTATCTGGTGCACCTCACATATTGGGGGTTTGTTTGTTGACCTCACTTTTGTAGGGTCCCACCTTGCATAGAACCCCTAGACCAGGGCTGTGCTTTCTTAGGCCTCACCAAGGCAAGCCCAAACCCTCAAACCTTGGTTGAGCTGGTTTAGGTTTTTGACTTGACGATAGACCCAATTTCAACCCCATGGGAAAGGCATGCCCTGGGTCACCCAAATGCACCTAAAACCCTAAGAACCTTCTTATAGACAATAGGGACCACTTTAATCATGAAGTTCACTTTTGGAGAGAGGTCAACCTAAATGGATACCTAGCCTCACCAAAGACCTTCCTAACCTCACCAAACTCTAAAAATCAACCCTAAACCCCAACATACCCTTTTGACCCCAAAATTTTGGTGACAATATGGATTGGTTATAACAAATTGGGGCAAGCCCAATTTCGGTCAAATCTTGACCATCGAACCACATTTTCATCTAATTGAACCTCAACCCAACATGGTCTTAATATCACACCATGTGGTGAACTCTATTAGCAACATGAGATCTACCCCCATAATTCACTTAATTAATTAAATAATTAAACAATTAGAAGGATTATTAAATTCCATTAGGGCCTAAATTAATTAAATAATTAATTAATTAGAAGGATTATTAAATTCCATTAGGGCCTAAATTTTGGGCTAGATACAATCCATTAGCCTAAGCCCAAAACCTTAAAATCCAAGCAAAGGCATATGGACCATGAAGTCCATAACCCATTCTTAATGGCTTACTAATGACACAAACTAACCCACCATGACACGTGGGTGACGCTACAAGATAGCCCAAGTCAAGTCCAAGCTCTAGAGGAAAAATCCACACACTTCACCATGAGGGAGACCACATGACAACTTGTTCATGGGCCCTTTAACCAAGCCATGGGGAGCCAAACTAGGCCTTGGGGAGCAAAGACCTAACCAAAGTTGGTTTTAGCCACAAACCAAAAGACCTCCCACTTGAGTAGCCAACCAGAATGTTCAGGTCGGGTGAGCACCAACTTCAGTAGACGATCCGTAAATTATTTGAATGGGGTGCGATTCGAAGTAAGTTTGCAACCTGTGAACCAACATAATTAATAGAAAGGTTAGTTTTTCCATAATTGAATGTCTGACTTCCACTCCTCAGAGAATGCGACTTGTGTATTAGACTTGGAATTTCTTCTATTATTTCTGTAGAACTAACACAGAGCTAATTACTTCAAAGACCGCTCCCAGGTACATAACGAGCTCCTTCTTTTGTCTCGTGCTATAGGGGAGCGACGATGAAGCCAAAAAATCTTTGAGGTTCAAGAAGGCTTGTTGATATTCTTCTGTCCACTAGAAGATTTCAACCTTTTGGAGACTCTTGAAGAATGTGTCACACTTTTCAGTTGACCTGGAGACGAATCAGCTTAGAATGGTGATCCAACCAGTTAACATTTGTACTTCTCATGTATTCCGTGGGGATGCCATGTCAATGAGCACTTGGCTTTTGTCAGGGTTTGTCGTTATTCTTTATTGGGTCAGGAGATAGCCTCAAAATTTGTCGTTGGAGGCCCTTAACATACACTTCGGAAGGTTTAGTTTCTTATTGTATTTTCTTAAGGTTTGAAAGGTATCTCTTAAGTCTTTCACATGCTGTTCAACCATTTGATATTTTACAAGGATATCATCAATTTTGACCTGAATATTTTTTCCTTTTTGATTTTTAAAAATTACATCCATAAGATGTTAGTAAGTTGTCCCAGCATTCTTAAGCCTAAAGAACATGACATCATAACAAAATATGGCTTCAATCGTGATGAATGCAATCTTCTTAACATTCTTCAGGTGCATTTTGATCTTGTGGTAGCCAGAGAAAGCATTTAGGAAACTCATGACTGAGTATCCCATGGTGTTGTCCATCAGGTCATCTATTCTTGGCTTTGGGTAGCAATCTTTAGGTCATGCATCATTCATATTGATAAAGTTGACACACATATACTATTTCCCATTAGCCTTCATGACCATGACGACATTCAATATCTTAGTGGGGTACTATTCTTCACAGATGTATCCCTCTTCTTGAAGCTTCAAAACCTCTTTCTTGACAAGTGCTACCGGCGTAGTTGCCGATTTTCTCACCTTTTGCTTGATCTCTTGGATTGTAGGGATCACATTTAGTCTGTGGTAGGATACATCTGCTAGTATCCTTGACATCTCTATGACAGGTTAGGCGAAGATGTCACAGTGGTCCCTAAGTGCTTGGATTAGTAGTCCCTACCATTTTGCATAAAATTATTGCTTATTAGAAAAGATTTACAATGTTTTTCCATGCTGATAGGGACTTGTGAGTGGTCTCGTTGATCTCAAGACCACCCTCTCTCCAATTCTGTAGGTCGAGTGGCTTCTGCTTGATGCTCCCAGCTGCCTAGATGTAGCAGACTCGCAACTGATCCTGATCTCCCCTAATTGTGATCACTTTGCCATCATTGGGGAATTTGACTGCCATGTGGTAAGTAGATACCACGACTCTAAATGGATTCAGGAGTGGTAAAAAAAAGATGGCATTTTATGTTGGTGGTGAGTCCACTACTAAGAAGTCTATTTCCTTGAACTGCCTTTCCTCTTCGCCTCAGGTAACCGCCAAGGGCATTATGCACAACGCCTTCTTTCATTCAGTTAAAAAGCAGAATAGTGGGTCGGCTGGTGCTACCAACATGTCGAATCAAAGATTGTGTTTATCCAATACCAATTCGAACAAGACATTCACAGAGCTGTATGTGTCAATGGGGATGATTTCAACTAAGAAGTTAAAACATATCCTTGCGATGCGTGATGACTTTGGCTTCATCATAGGAATTTCCCCGTTGCGGGTGGTCATCATTGGTGAATATGATTGACAGATAATTTTTGCTCTGTTGAGCGGTCATGAGGTTGCACAATTCCCCCATCCTAGTTCTTTTATGGAAGTTTCATCGTGGGGCATCTTTCCCTCCAAGGATAGCTGGGATAGTGCCTATTGTCTCGCGGTGATTGCTTCTTAGCTACTACACCTTAGTTGCTTGCCTCACTTTACAATCATCGTGCTCCTCTTCTAGTTGACGACATGACTCTACACTCACTGCACCTTTAAGATACTGAATCCAAATTTGTCCAGGAGACAAGCCTAAGGAATAGAGCGCTAGACGGGAAGGAGAGAGAGGGGGAAAGAGGCAATGACACATTAATGACTAGTAAAAATTGTCAGTTTTATTCATGGAATGGACCCTTATCTATAGGAATAGGTTATCTTACAATTACATACTGTGCTTCTGAAACTCAAGGGCTCGTCAAGGGTATTTCAATTAACACATATATATGATTTGTGAGGTCCATGAACATCGCCCCCCGGCTTCAAACCGAGTTGTTGTGAGGCCAGATGACTCTTTGGTCAGCTTGCTGCGAGGCCAGATAGTTGCTGGACTAAGCGATTGATAGGCCATGCGATTATTGAGCCGGATTGGTGGGCCGTTTTTTTCATGACGTCTAGGCGGGTGGGGGCCCCGTGGATCCCCTCCTGGGGTGTTACGCTCTGGATTCCTCGGAGATGTCCCTCTTTTGAGTCGGGTTGATGCTGTCGGCCAGTCGTACGATCAGGAGTTGTCCCTGAAGGATGCTGCTCAATATCACATGTTTGCATCCGAATGTCATCTCTACGATTCGTTTTGACACTCTTTTTGTTGTACACTTTCAAACGAACTACAAATGTTAATTTTTAGTATTTTTTAAACGTGACAAATCATTGCACATAAATTGAAGAAGTATGTTGCTTCCAAAAGATGAACATGATGAAATTTGCCATCAATAAATCCTTCGGAAATGATTTATACATGGATTATGAGTTCATGATAATTTTTTTTGACTGATTTTGCAGTAAATAAATGACTGTTTTTACAGAATTGGGTGGGGGCATTGAGTGAACATCATAGAGAACGAGAATGTGGAATCATAGTAGAGTGGAAATCTAACTACAAGTAAGCAGACTAATTTGGTCAACTTATCATTGTAGTAGACTAACTCTTGACATGTTTTTTTCTCTTATTTTCTATGCTCAAAAGCAGTTAGGGTTTACAAAAGACAGAATTATGTAAATTACATAATAAAATAAGACAACTTTAGACAAAGTTAGGTTTGTTAGCCCCAACCATGAAGCTTTTATATATATATATATATATATATATATTTATTGTTGATTGAGTTGTGTCGGTGAAAAATAAATAAATACATAGGAGA
>NW_018165574.1:0-2669 GCF_001263595.1 Phalaenopsis equestris | reverse complement strand
TATATATATATATATATAAGAATTTACCAATCCCGCACTTAAACTTTGATATTTATAGAATTTAATACTCAAACAATGAGCACTGTCTCCCACCTTCTCTTTCTCCACTTCGGCATATTCGAGTTTGCCCGAGTTTAGCCACCCCTGGAACAGGATATCCGTCGTCGCCGCCGCCGTCATTGAGATATCAATTTCGATGAACTCGAATATGTTGATGTGGAGAAAGTGATGGAGGGGAGACACAGTACTGGTTATGAGGGTACCGTAAATATCAAAGTTTGGTTCTATATTCTTTTTTTCCTTTTGAGTATATTAGCTCACCGAGAGAAACTACACTCTCAACTATTATGTCAAATGTAAATGCTCACTATTAAAAGATCATCAAAACTAATAAACAAATGAGTAATTAACTAAAAATGGAAGATATTGATACGCTACATACTTTTATTGTATTTCCGTATTTAACACCCACACTGTACATACAGGACAATAGCTCTTTATGCTTGGAACTTACATTTCGAAGCATTAGAACTGCATGGAATAAAATAAGGTCATTGTTCTATGGCCTATCCTTTCCTATGTTAAAAAAATTCCAAAATCTTGGAATAATTGGACGTCTACTAAGATTGGTTATGATGACAGTTGGAATAGAAAGACATGCATCACACTTTACTTATACATGTATTTTACCTTTTAAAATTTAAAAAGGCGAAATTTTGATGTGATATGAAAGCTTTTGTGGAATAAATGTATAAAATAATGCTTGGATTTCAGATATTGTTTAATCCGAGATTGATCTATGAAGCACACTCAAATAGAGCATGAGAGAGAGAGAGAGAGAGAGAGAGGAATGAGACTTGATGGTCTAAATAGTTCATTAGTCTTTTATTATAGAAATAGCCCCATGTTTATTGGCTCAATGGGTATGAAGTGCACAATTATCTGCATGCCCATGTTTGAATTAGGACGTCATATAATATTTTGATCATATATATATATATATATATATATATATCTGAATAAATAAATGTATGGATAAATAAAATGGAAAAAAAGATCTTTGGCTTGCCAGTCAAATTCTTCGGTCACCTAAGACTGAGGGCTTTTGGTTGGCCCGACTGAGGGACTTTGGTTGGCCTAGCCGACCACCTAGCCGAGGGCCTTGGTTAGGCATCGAGTTACGTGGGTTCACGTTGTTGTGACCTTTGACTTATGGTGGACCATCTTTGACCACGCTTGTCCTCTAGTCCATAATATCTCTTCAAGATTCGTGCTGACATATTATGGGTGTACATATTTAGTTTTCTAGATTATCTTGCTTATTGAAAGACATACTGCAATAAGAACAACAAAATTTAACATAAAAAGCAGATTCATTTATGTAAAAATTAGTTTTTTAATAATAGAACTCTTTAAATTTCCTCCTCCATGACCTTGTACAAATAGGGCACAAAGGGAATTTTAGTGTATGTTTGTGGCGGATTAAAATCACGGACGGCGTTTTCAAAACACCATCGTTCCGTTTAGTAATTGTGTCTCTAGTGCGTTTCAAGAAACATAATTTGTGATTGTTAATAAACATTGCCATGGGACCGACCCTGTGACCCACGTTCGTTCGCTAGTGTTTTACCCCTTTGCCCTCGAGTCTTCTCTGCCCTCGACCTGAGCCCTAGAGCCAATCTCTCTAGCTCTTGCCTCCCTTGCTCTCATCTCTCTCACATAAATATCAAGAGGCTTGCATTCAAGGGCAGCTAGCTTGTAGTGGTAAAATATATCAACAAGAAGAAGCACAAGATTAAGAAGCAAAAGGAAGTCAAGGAATCCGTGGATTCCTTCAACGATGAAGGTTGCAGCGACCTGGAGAAGTGGAGAACGTTGCGGTGGTGGTTGGAGCTAAAGTATACATAATCGACTTAGAGAAGAAGATGAAGTGTGAGGAGCTCTTCCTAGTGGAGTCGAAGAAGTCTGGGTACAATTATGCCAAAAAGTTTCGAAACAACACCAGGACCATTGGGGAGGCGCTGGATAATTGGGTTTGGAGGAATGCTGATCGCTACTGCAAGCAATCCTTCTTTTGGTTTTACATCAAGCAGGTAGGCGGGATATGGTTGATTGAATGTTTTCATGTGGAAATAGAATTAGAGTTAGTGTTTTCCAGTTAGATCTTTGATTTTAATTCTTTTTTGAACTAAAATAATTTTTAAATTATCAATGAAATAATTATTTTGCGAATACAAGAACTCATGTGTATAGAGAACCAACATAATTGAGATGGAGCACAACTTTGAAGTTCATCTAAGCAAAAAAGAGTAGCTTTATAATGCTTTTGGTTTCATAAAAAAATATGTATTTTGGTATCTTCATCTTGTGTAATATTCGTGTGATTATAGTTATTATTGTTTATGGTTGAAGAGATTTTATTTAAGAGGATTATAACTGTGAATTTAAATATGTTTTTTTGGTACTGTTCAGTAATGATTATTTTGGTTTTAAACTATCAAATATGTAGCTATTACATTTCTATTGCAAACAGACTACTACGTAGGGTAGAATGGTAATTTATATAAAAACAGCTGTTGAGAAGCTATTTTATAAACACACAAACCAAACTGCTAGCCAGCTTATCCGGATAAACTACTGATCAGCAGCTTATCAACAGGTTATTGATG
>NW_018165573.1:254450-259925 GCF_001263595.1 Phalaenopsis equestris | reverse complement strand
AGCCTCCCCAGAATTGAGGGATGTCATGGAGTCCTCCTACGCATGTTACACAAAAATTAAGGTTTGGAACCCCTTACCCACATTGTAGTTCAGAACGTCCATTGGCGATAGATTCTACAATCAATGAACAAGCAAAATACTCATTATTTAAGTTAGGTGATCATAATTTACTCATATGTGGTCTCTCATAGCTTTTGGGTTGAGAAAATCCTCCACCCGATGTATCCGACAAAAAACAACATTTTCGGGGCTGGACTGGTGCCTAAGAGCTAGCTAAGAGCACCTAGGTGTATCAAAAAAGCCTCTAAGGGGCTTAAAATATGAGATAATGGAAGTCTAGTGCCAATCTTTGGCACCTAAGCCCCAAATTGGGCTCCTAGGCGCTTAAAATACTCAAAACAACCATCTTTCCGGAGACCCGAGAAAGTAGGCGCCATCTGGGTAGCGCTTAGGCGCTAGAGCCCTGACACATGCGCCAGTCTGGGTGCATAGCAACCCAAATCACAATCCCATATTTCTCCTGCAATTTTTATCATTTCAGGCCTGCAATTTTTCTTTATACAGCCGAAATGGCAGGGGTTTCTTGTTTTTTTAGAGATTTATTTAAGGAGAAGATAAAGGGGTGATTAAGCCTCTTTTAAATAGGGCTTGAGATGTTGTTTAAAGGCTTAAATTAAAGTTCAGAAAATAAACACTTAAAATGAAAATATTTTTACTTTTTTATTTTTTTTATTTTTTTATATAAAATAAACAAATACGGTTAAAGGAAAATTGAAATACAATTCTCCTAAAATAAATCTACAATTAAATTGGAAAATTGAAATACAATTCTCCTAAAATAAATCTATAATTAAATAAAAATTTTTAAGTTTAAAAAAAATTTTGTTGTTTCCCCGACAATAGCGCCAAAAACTTGACTCAACCCATAATTATGTAATTATTTAAGTTCCAAAAGATGACAAGAAACTTGACCAAATTTATATTTGGCGGTTAGTGTATAAAATAAATATGATATAGAATTGATTATTGGCTTGCACACTAGGGGTACTATGCAATTATATGCATCATTTAAAGTAATATAGAGTTTTCTTTAATAACTCCAATGTCAAATGTCGAACCCACAAGGAAAAAGGGAATTTGTATGCTAATTTAAAAATATTTCTATCTAAACTGTAAACAAAATTTGTAAGAGAATAATATCGAACTGTTTATAACAAGGTATAAAATAAAGTTTGTTACTTCTAAATTAAAGCTAAAAAGTAAGTGCAAAATTCTTGATCTACAAATATGTAAAGAAGTACAATTATAATAAAAAGTCTTTCCCCTTATAAAGAGATTGTAATCAGGAATCAAATGCTTAAAGATGAAAATGAGGTTTTGTGATAAATATGAGCATCCCTACTCTTTACCCTCTCTAGAGTGCATAAAGAACTTTGGCTAATCTAAAGTTAAGTTCCTGATTGATATGGTTGTGCTGAGTAGATTTTAGCATCTCACTTCTAGATTACCAATGTCCCAAACTAAAGATAAAATTGATAAAGGATCTAGCCTGTCACTCTAGAATCAACAATTCTACGCCCATCAAAACTTATCTCCCTATCTATTTTCAATCTCCCTTAGATGTGGCATCCCCTCCATTCAAAGTTTAGTGTGGTACTCACTTGTTGGTAAAATCATAGCCCTCCCATTTTTTATATTTCATAACAGATTTTAACATCACCAATGGTCAATTTACAAAGTAAATTAAGGACTGGTGAAAATATCATCACAAATTTATGAAATAGAAGAAGTTTTTAAAACAGTCTAACCCCACACATGATTACTTCTTGTTGCAAGGAGAAAGAAAAGTAAACTACTCAGAAAATATGAAGAGAAGAAAGCAAAACATTATATATATACATATAAACCAAGTTTATAAGACAAATCAAAAACAAAAATATAACTACTGTCTCAACTCTTCCCCAAGCAATCCACCAAAGTTTCCTAACTGACTTGACTCCACAAGGCTCACACAAGACTCCAAAAACACTCACAATATCAAGGACTCACCACACTCTCACTATAGTGGCCGCATACTCTAATGGGTGGTCTAACTTACTCAAAAATGACTCAACACACACACACACTTGTTTGGAATTCATCCCTATATATAGAGCTCTGAACATCACCAAGGGTTGCTTCAGACACCTCTTCAAAATTTGTTCAAACTCATTGAATATAAAGGTTATCGTTTGTGGCGCCTAAGCATCAGCCTTTTAGAAGAACCCGAGGCCTAAGTGCTGGTCAAATTTTGTACCATGGCTTCCTTAGCTCTATTTTGCTCTTTTTTATGCTTTTTTGCTTCTTTTAGCTCTTAAACTCCATTTCTTGCATCTACAATAAAAAAACACACAAAATATCTTTCTTTAAAGCATAATATCCTTAAAAATAAGTATAAAATATACATTTAAAATATGTAATTTTAAGGCGTGTCAACAACTTTAGTGCATTCACATTGTCTAGTTAGCTATGATGAAGTAGTCAGGTGGAGATGTAACTTTTTAAGGAAATATAATTCATGATTTGTTTCTATTAAGAGCTTCTAGGTGACAGCTAATTGTGTAAAACTAATAGAATATTAAGCGTACATATCCACTCGAAAGAGGGAAGGTAGATATATGTTCCTTGTTGAAGATAGACATATGTGTCTTGTTGGCACATAGTTTATTATATAATTCTATCAATTATTTTACTGCTTATACCATCATATTCATTTTATTTTTCTTTTGCAATGAAATGGATGTATGTTTAGGAATTTATATTTGCTTATAGATTTTCTTATTTTATTAATTTGATAGTATTTTCATCTATTCTTAATTTACTCTACAAACTAGTCATTTTTAATTTTAAAATTCGTTACGAAACATAATGACTGGGAGGGCCATGATTTCACCCAACTAGTGAATGCCACACTAAACTTAGGATGTAAAGGAACCAAGATCTAGGGTGAGTGCAAATAAATAAGGAGATAAGATTTGATGGGTGTAAATTTGTTGTTTCTATGGTGACAAGCTAGATTCCTACCAATTTGAATTAAGGTTCCGTACCTTAAACCAAGATGTAGCCAATATAGTGGCATAGGCTGTGGGACTCTAGTAATGAGAGGCTAGAGAATTCTGATAGGGTAATCAGGATGTTAAGGAATCTACTTTAAGTTAGCCAATGTTCTTTATGCACTTGAAGAGGGTAAATAATAGGTATGCTCCTATTTGTCACTAGATACATTATATTCTAAGCATTCCATTCTTTCACATTATCTAGGTCATTGCACTTGAAAGATAGTTTTTATCATCTTAAAATTTGCAAAACCAATTTATCTAGATAGGTTAATATTTAGACTTAGGTTTATATTTAGGAGTAGTTTATAGAAAAACATCCTTAATCGTCATTCCACACTTAAGCCTGACAGTAGTAGGCTTGAATTAGCCTAAGGATTCTTACCTCACTTCTTCGTGGAATCGACACTTTGTGCTAGAATTAGCCTAAGGGATTCTTACCTCACTTCTTCGTGGAATCGACACTTTGTTCTTAAAAGAAAATCCTACACTTCTTGAAAAGATATGTATACTTGTGTAGAACCTCTAGTGTGTAAAACGTGAATCAATTCTAAATTCTATAATATATCTATTTTATACATTAGCTGCCTAAGGAAACTGGGTAGGATTTTGGCAATGGAATTAAATATCTATATAATTGCAGGTCAAATCAAGTATTTTGTGTCGTTATTGGAGATTGAAATTGAAGTAATTACACATATATGCAGGCACACATTCTAGGGGGCAATAAGCCACCAACCTAATTGTATAAATCAACCACCTTTCACTGATTAGGTGCAAACTCTAGCTAAATCAACTATCTTCGATCGACAAGATTGATCGACATCGCCATTGGCCCGATTGTATCGGTCAACCACCTTCATCAATCGATCACACAGTTCAACCTGATCGACTACTTTTGGTCTTTTTGAATGATTGATTATCACTAGTCTAATCATGTGAATTGACCAATCTTTCTTCTATTGATCACACTCAAGGGCTCGATCGACCACCCAGTCCAATCGACATTTGAATTTGGTATGCAAAATTCATTGCATGCTTTACAAATTGCCTATATTAGAATATCGACACTTGTACATTCTCATGCTCGCGTGAGCATATGACCTCACATGTTCATGATGGGCACCTGTGCCTCCCAGTGGCACATTACTATGCATTTGCTTTGCGACACCCCTGTGTCACTTTGCACCACATGACATGAGGTTTGCATTTACACTTCCCACCTTCAAATGTTTGCTAGCATATCATCTTGCATGTTTGTTACTCGCATGTGTGAAGCCTTTGCACTTGAATTTGTGTCCTCACACATTTATCTTACTCACACTCACACTCTATGTTAATGGATTCCTTGCCATCAAGCCCATTAATTGTGTAATCCTATCCAAGGAAAATTACATTTCTTCACTTTATACAACATATTTCAAGACTCTCGTAGGCATAATTTTGAGTTCCTGCCTCCTCGGCACACTCATCATCAAGTCACTGCCTCATCAACACACTCACTCACCGAGTCACCGACTCCTTAGCACACTCACTTCTGAGTCACTACCACCTTGGTACATGATACGCCTAAAATATATAGTGTTTTTAGATAAATTTTTATGCCTATTTTTGAGATACTTTGCTTTAATGAAAGGTATTAGTGTGTTTTTCTTTCAGGTACAAGTAAAAAGTTGAAAAATGCTAAAAGAAGTGAAAAAGGATCAAATTTGGAGAAAAATGTGAAAATTGTGCTAAAGTGTTTTAGCGCCTAAGTGCCTGATCCAGCTCTTAAGCGCCGGTGAAACAGAGAAGGCCGCACCCAAGTGTCAAAGGCCCCGCGCTTAAGTGCAAGAGTCAGTTATGTGATGGTTTACTTCATTTTTCCAAAATTTGAAAGGATATTTGAGGCACCTATTGGCTAAAGAGGGTAGTTATATCGACTATAAACAAAAAAAAAGTTAGAAGACTTATGAAAGGAGGCATCCTTTGAAGAATACATCGAATTGGAACACATTTTGAAGAGTTATCAAGGCACCTCTTATAGATCTATAAAAGAAAGAAGTTGAAACTTTTTGAAGCGTGCATGAAATTTTTGAAAAGTGCTGGAAAGGGGTAGTTTTGAGAGATAGTTTTGGAGAGATTTTCAAGCACCACAAATTTACTTTATCCTTTTTATTTTTAGTTTTATTTAGAGAGTCAAGGTGTTGTAAAAGAGATGAGATTCAAAGGAACTTCAAGAGTTTGCGATAGGTTTTTATCTTTTGTTTTTAAACTATTTTTGGTTTTAATCGAGACTTCTTGTTGGTTTGACAATGATTTCTACTTTTAAACTAAAGTGTGGTTTTGTTTTTTCCATGGATTCTGAGTAGTTTTCTTTATCTTTCTCCTTAAAATAATA
>NW_018165573.1:250038-254351 GCF_001263595.1 Phalaenopsis equestris | reverse complement strand
GTAAGAACCAGGTTGGTATTGTCTCAGTCAACAATTGGAAAGAATCACATGAAGTTGTATGAATGAGAATGTAATTCATATGATTTAGTGCAAATAAATAGGGAAATAATCCTTGAAGGGTGTAGAGTTAAAAGACTTTAAAGTGACAGATTAAAACCCCCAACTTGGTTTATTATTTTAGGTTCTGATACGAGATGTTAGCCCTCAGGTGGAGGGAATTGAGGGAACTCTAGAGTGAGAGCTAGTATCTTCCATGCCTAGCCGGTCTTCAGAACTATTCAAACTTTAAATTAGTCAATGTTATTTATAACATATCTAGTAAGGGTAAAGAATATTATTGTTCTTATTTGACACAACATAATTTGTATACTTCCACAACAAAATTCATATACTTATTACTGACTCATAATAAGGAGAAAGATATTTCATATTCAGTGTTTTTCTTTTATATAAACTCAAGTTATCTTTAGAAGTTTTACTGTTTTATCAACATATCAAAATACCAAAAAAGAATTAAATTTTACCTACTGTGAAAATATCTATAGTTTAAATAATTGTTTTTTTTAAATAGAAGGGTTGTAGATAAATAGTGCATACTGCTTAGTTTCCGTGTGGGTTCGATATTCGATGTCCTATATTACTTGATAACAATACATATACTTGCATAGTATCCCAATATATATATAAATTAAAATTTTAAATTCTTATTTTCTCAAGTATAAAGTTTTTGGTTCTGTTGCAAAGTAAGGAAACATAAGTAAGTAAGGAAACCAAAGATATTGTTATACTGTTGCATATAAACAGTCGGGATCAGTACACTCATCCTTACTTGTGTTATATGACTTATATGCATCACTATGCACTATTAATGTATTCATCACTAGTATATGCCCCATATATTAGTGGAAAATGTCTGCCATCTTTCGAATATTCCTATTTTATTAGGATGATCAAATCACACAGGATTACTTTGCTTTCCTGATTGCCTTGACGATGGACCTGCCTTGTTAGACGAGTGATGCAGTAGTGAGTATTGCCTCGATGGAGCAATACTAGATACCATGTCTTGATTAACATGGTTAGGTTGTCCTAAGGTTCTAAGGGGTCTAATAGGTGCCACTTAAGCTTCACTTTTATTAAGACCTACTATCAAAAGTAAAAAAAAAACTATATATTTACTAAATTTACATATCATATTTTCAAAATTTATATTGAAAGCACTTGTATCTTTAACTTAGACTGCACACAAAGTCAATTTTTCAAAAGCTTTTATAAAACCTGTAGCAAGTGTCACCTCTTAGGGTCCTTGGTTCCATAAGACAACATCAGAGCTGACGACCCCATCAAAACATACGCCTGCCTTCTGATTTAACCCTGCACTCACTTAGATGTTGTGTTAGGACACTATGTTAGATGGTGTATTATGCTAAGAACTATGATGCTTGGTAGACTTTTTTGACGCCCTGACTATATATCTCGTTTGGTTTGGTTGTTTTACCCAGACATCACCTTTTGTAATTTGTGTGCGCTTGCATGTATACTAATTTCAAAATATGTGTAGTAGTATATTATGATGGTCTTCCTACAAGGAGCCATGCCTAAACACATTCACATGTGTAACAAGTGTTGACCTCACTTTTGGTTGAGGTATAGTTTCTTCCTTAGAAGCCTATTTCTTCCTTAGAAGCCTATGATCTAGCCGTAGGACTTTCCTATTGACTATTCCTAGAGGACTAGCAATGGAACCCTCACCAATAAAAATTATAAAACTCTTATATGCTCATATTAAAGTTCCACATGTTGGTTCTAACCTCTAGCACTTAATAGGTGGAATCAATATGGGGGAGCTCAAGCGGAGTCCCCAAAGAACTGTTTGGCCTAAGGGTTAGCCCTGGGTGGTCTGGTCTTGGTCAGGTCTACACATACACACACATGAAACTTTCACATTCACTCACAACCCTAAACATAATATGCTTAACCTAGTTCCCTACCTCTATTGGAAACTCATGTGAATGGTCCCCTAAACCATTAATCTTGGGCTAGGGTTTGGCTAAGACCAGCACATGGAGGATCCATAATGGGAGTTCCTTTGGTCTCATGGCTCAAATTGAGTGAATTCATGATTAAAATTCTCAACAAATCCTAATTTTCCCAAATTCCCAATTTTGGCCCACCTTGGCCCCAACATTCTCAAAATTACTAAATTGCCACTAAACCCTAGATTTTCCAAAAATTACCCAAATTCTCAAAGTATTTTCAAAATTCATTTCAAACCCTTCCAAATCACTCAAATTGACCAAAATACCCTAACATTTCTAAAATCTCCAAATTACCCCCAAAATTGCCAAAATTACAAAAATGCCCTCCATACCCAAAAAATTCCAAAAAATCTCAAAATCCCCAAAATCACTCCAAATGACCACGAAATCAATTTTAACCACAAAATGCCTACATTCAAAATTTAAATTCAAGCCCAATTGAGCCAATTTCACCCCTAATTTCCAATTGAAACCAAATTCAAACCTAATTGAGCTAATTTCAAAACCAAATTTTAAGCACAATCTCAAAACCCCAATTTTGAATTTTTTTGACCCAAAATTCAAAATTCTCCCAAATTGAACTTCATAGCTCCACAATTTCCACTCAATTTATATCCAAAACTCTTCATCACAATCTCTTGGACAAATTTGAACTTTCAATTGAACCAATCCAAACCTTATCCCAATCCAAACTCAGGGCTAGCCCAATGCCCCAAAATTGACCATGAACCAAATTCCACTAAATTAAACTCTCAAATCAATTCAAAATCATCAAATTCCTTTTCCAAACTTCTCATGAAAATCATCCACACCAATTTGAACAATAACCTGACCAAGATCTTAGCCCAAACCCAACGTAGACCCAAGTTCAAACCCAAACCTCAGTTTTGAACCTAAGATCCAAATTTGACCAAAACCAATCAATTTGACCAAACCCTAGTCACCAAAACCAACAATCTAGCCCTAGGAACCAGGCTAGATCCACCTAGCCCAACCTTGTTGAGCCATGGACCAAGGGTCCCTAGAATTAAGGGATTCCCTTCCTAAAATAACTAAATCAAGGAAAGACTTGCCATCAACCATCAAGCCACCCAAATAATCACAATTAAGGCTTTCTCTGCTAGCCCAACCTTGTTGAGCCATGGACCAAGGGTCCTTAGAATTAAGGGATTCCCTAAAATAACTAAAACAAGGAAAGATTTGCCATCAACCATCAAGCCACCCAACTAATCACAATTAACGCTTTCTCTTGCTCCCCTGAACCACCTAGCCACCAGCCCTGGCCTGGGAAGTCAGCCTGGTTGCCGAAAACATCAAAACTGAGGGGCCTCCTCAAGTGACCAAGCCCAAATTTCATCAATCCAAGTTGGCACATCCTAATTGATCACTTGCATCTTTCTCCCCTCCACCTAAGCAGTAGAGCTCACCACTGACTTGACCAATTGAATGTCAGCTCCTCCTCTATTTAAACTACCCTCTGTTGGCACATCCTAATTGATCACTTGCATCTTTCTCCCCTCCACCTAAGCAGCAGAGCTCACCACTGACTTGACCAATTGAATATCAGCTCCTCCTCTATTTAAACTACCCTCTTCCACGATCAAACAAAAAGTGTGCTTTAACTTAGGGGAAACTCTGCCTAATTAACTCTAAACCCTTCTAGTACTCAAGGCAAGCTCACCCCCACCATTACAGCCTCTCCATACCACTAAAGAAGCCTAATTTTAAAATTGAAATCCAAGGCCTTTTTTTTCATTCTACAAAAACTCCTCAAAGTTCAAATTAAACTACTCCCAAGCTTCCCCAAAGCATGAGAGGAATTTCCTCATAAAAACCCCCATATCCAGAGCACTCTAACATAGTCCTAGGCCAATGCATCCCCACCTATTAGAGAAAGTCTTGCTCAGAGCATTCATCTGAAAAAAACCAACACTTCTAGGAGGTTTTCCAAACTCTACTGAAGTTTCTCCAAGCATCTGATTGAGGCTTCCCCTCTCAGACATAGGTATAGCCCATTTTCCCCCAAATTGAGCTCGGTTTTGGATTTTATAAAGAAAATTTTGAGTTCATGGTCATGTAACCATATAGATAAGTTTGTCTGGACCAGATGAAAGTGTAGGAACTCTCAGACATAGGTATAGCCCATTTTCCCCCAAATTAAGCTCGGTTTCGGCTTTTATAAAGAAAAGTTTGAGTTTGGGTTTTAAGTTGGATGGTTCTCGGGTTAGGACGATTGAGAACGATGAACATATGCCATCCATTTTTGCTTGTATC
>NW_018165573.1:249646-249938 GCF_001263595.1 Phalaenopsis equestris | reverse complement strand
TCAAACTTGGGCTATCCATGGTCTAAGTCCAAATTAATTATTTTCTTTGGTGTAAAACATAATGATGAACAACTTTCATGAAGGATTAAAATTGTTTTGAAGTTGATTTAGTAGTGAATTTGAATGAATTTTGATAGATTTTGGTTTTAGACCTAAATTAAGCATGTAGGGCTAAATTTGGGTCCAACCTAGGCTAGCCATGGGCTAAGTCCAAATTGATTGTTGTGCTTGGTCAAAAATGACCTTATAAAGGATTTTCAACAAAAATTGGATGCCAATTTGAGGTCTAAGG
>NW_018165573.1:236588-248924 GCF_001263595.1 Phalaenopsis equestris | reverse complement strand
AGGCCTTTTAAGGGTATGAGAGGAGACATTGTCTGCCACTTTCCCTCAATCGGTCTTTCTAAATAATATTTTTCATGAAATAATAAAGAAAGCTTCATTGATAAAAAAATCAAATTCATTAAACGATAGTTCATTAAAGCACTATTTTTTTTGCTAGAAAAAAATTAGAAACTTATATGTTATGATGAAATAACTTGTTTTACTTAAGTAAGATAAATTATAGCTATACTTCTCATTTGATAATTATAGTGATTTTCTTTTAAATCTCCTCACCTTGTTTCCATAAGTAGCATTCTAGGTAACCTTGACATATGAGACAATTTATTTCTTCTTTTAAGTAAAAATATATTCTTGTCGAGTGCCCATTTCCATTGTGAAAATGACAATACTAAGACTATTCTCAACCATTTGAATTTGTTAATGGCCTTATTTACTTAACAACAATGTTATCAAATATGACATTTAGAATGTTGACACATGAAATGTTGAGTAGCCTATACTGCTCTTTTGATCGAGGCTCATGTCACTAGTTTGTAGGTCAAGGTGAGAAATCATGATTCCTATGTAGTTCAAACATATTTTTTTTGTGAGGTTTGATAAGTATCCCTAGGGTTATTCTTACGTTTTCCCCCAAATCACCTAATTTTTTTCTTGTGTGCAATAATGACATTTTCTTCCGTGATTTGAGCTTTGACTTGATGATTGAGGTCAGCATAAGAGCAAAACATATTTTGCATCAACGATCAGCAAAAAGGCTAGGGGAAAAACCCTCTTAGGAAGACTCCTCTCAACAATTTTGAATCCACCTTTGCAATCTGACAAGATTTAGTAGAGGGTCTTAGAATTATTCATTGAGCTACTCTGCCTCATTCTAGCAAATTTCCTAGAGATGGGATGAATCTTTGATGATCATTTTGTTTGTTATGAACTTCTTTATAAGTAAATTGGCAAGCTCATTGAAGGTGTTCAAAGTTTTCCCCCAGAAGGGAGTACAAGCAGGTGCAAACATGACCCTTAAGAGTGGCGGGGAACACTTAGTTGAGAAGTGCATCAGAGGCATGTTGAATGTACATGATAGCTTCATAATGGTTGACAAGCTTTAGAGGATTGCTACGCCTTTATAGGAACTAAATTTCTGGAGCTTGAAACTCGTTAGGATGGCATATTAAAGGATCATAGTTGTCAAGGGTGGAGACATTTTAAAGTTGTGAAAAGCGGAGAAGTGATCCCTACCCCTAAAGGGAACTCTTCTTAAACCAAGCGTCATATCCCATCACAAATTAAGTTTTCAAGAGTGACGATAAGTTGTGGTTGTGCCAAGTTTCATGTGAGCATAGGACGATTATCGATCGGTCTAGTTGTGAGGAACTGATGAGTGAAACTCGCAGTATTAAAGAGTTAGGTATTTTGTAGAGGAGTTAGCCCATTATGAGTGTGCTCAAGCCAGACTTTTTTTAGTTATGTTGTGTGGGCATCAACTTTCAAGCCTTATGTTGGAGCTACAAGATCTCATGTTATGACTTCTCTATTTTGCACATTTGATCCTCCAAAGAGGGACTCAAGGCACTTTTGCTGGTAGGACATGTTATTCTAGGGTAGAAAGTGATAGAGGCTTAACATCCTTAGATCTATGACTATCCACCAAAATTGTGGGTGTTTTAGTGGTATGCTATGTTGTTCAGAGTGTTGTGTTTTATCTCCATTTAACAAGTTTAGCAAGTCCTTTTGTGGTGGGATGAAGTTCCCACAAACAACACCAAACTAGTGTGTGCTAGAAGATTCACAATGGTAGAGAATATTTATTGTTTTAATAATGCATGAAAATCCAACACATGTTTAAAGAATAAAGATGACAGGTAGAAACACTATAGTTTTACATAAAAAACTAGATAGAAAAAAATCATGGATCCCAAACCAATTAGAAATAATCCATTATAACTTGATGAACACAAGTGCAGACCCTTGTCCTACACGCAAGAAAGTGTTACAAAGTTACAATTAATGTTTGTATGCAGATGAAGTCATTTCACAATAGTTGTGAGTGATTGCAGTTTCCAAAACTTCATTGCACCATCTTTGAAGTGCATCATTCACTACAAGAAAAGGCACTATAAGTGATAATATTAATGACGACATAATTTGAGTCTCAAATATTGGTTTATTTTTTGATGGCTTGACAATGAATAATTGATCTTTAAATTTTTTTAAAGTTGTTAATACTCTCCGATCTGTCGCTTCTTAAGAAAAATAATTCCCACAGTCACTTTCCGACATTGTTAAGCGTTAGTTATTATATAAATAAAAACTGACCAATACATATTGTAACTAAACCATCAGAATAAAGCAAACTATCAAGAATAAAGCATGGTCAGAAGGACCTTTATGTGAGGCAGATTTACTATAGAAGAGCACCGCTTTCTGCTCCTAGTATTTTGTGCAAGACGAATCCATGTCATTGGATGTGGTGCCTCCCTCGACACTTTCTATTTTTAAGCAGTTTGGTGAAGCATTATAAAGGTGCACATCATGTTACCTCAGTGATCAAGAACTTTGAGCAATGAAATTTTATGTTCTTGTAAATTGTGACGAGACTCAACCCTTTATTGAGTATAACAGTAAATTCTATTAATAGTTTATTCTTCAAGGTGAAAATATTATAATGAGCTAATGTATAATTTTTCATTGTGGTAACAATTTATTCTTAGATTCATTGAACTCAATTGAATATGGTATCACAATATAAGAGATATATAATAATTCCTCTGATGGTTCATAATACATATAAGTTAGAGTTTAACAAAACTATTAAACATCTAAGATAATTATTATTAGGTATCTTCAATAACACATGAGCATTTTATGAATTACTAGACTCATAATTGGAACAATGGAATAACAGATCTGCACTTGATAGATCTTGTTTGGGGACTCATGCATATAGTGAAAATTTGGCAAATTTATTATATGAATGGCTACAAGTTTCATATGAGGTCCCGGTCATAAGTAAAAAAGACTTATAATAATTCTGACATTTATGTTAAAGTAAATAATAAATTGGAAAATGAGATAAATTACTATAAGATTCTTAAAGAATTTGTTGAACAGTCTTATCCTGGCTATATTGGTAAGAGTTCATTCCTGTTCAACTATGGTTAGTTTGATCCTTTTCCTAATCAGTGAACAGGGGTTACCTAACTATATATATTGTAGAAATAAAAGTGAGTAGGAGATATGGTATATTTGATATGTTCATTTTAATAAGGCAACCTAGTCATATATTTTATTATTCATATCCCCATAGAATAAAAGAAAACATTGAATGGGCAGTAGTCATAGCAGGTAAAACTACAGTGACTATTGATATTTAAAATTCAATTGACCCTTATCAGAAAATATAAGTGACGCTCATACATTTCACTTGATGCTATCGATGAAGATGTCAATTTAGTGGATGTTATAGATGAACAAGAAGAAATTGCTATCGATGAACATGATTCTGACATTGGTTTGGATGAAGCAATTTTAACTTCATCCTTAAGTGACTCATTAGAAGAGGTTAACTAAGATGTGTAAATTAATCCAACTACATAATTTAAGGTTTTCAGCTTTAATGATGTATGTATAGATTGCTCATCATAGTTTTATTTTGTTTTTACGTTGTACTTATATATGTTTTTAGTTTCAGTAGTTTTTAAATTACACTTTACAGTTTTCCCTTCAGTTTACTACATACTCTTATGTTTTCAATTTTATTAGTATGTAGATTGCATGCATTTTATTGTTGTTGATCCTTTTTACTGCAAATTATTGCATTTTCAGCTTTAGTAGTATGTAGATGCACAAATTAATTTTACTTTTGTACTTGTAGATGGCTTCTTGAGCTCTGAGTAGTCTCCCCTTGTCGGAGGATGTGGCGCCTTGCAAAAGTCCGCCAGAATACGAGTCCGTGGATGTAGTGGAATGTAGACCACAACATTGGTACCTCCTCCAATCTTGACCACCACACCAGCACCTCCACCAGTCGTGACCATGACACCACTACCGTCACTCGCTACAACACCACCACCACCACCAAATACGACACCACTACCGCCACCAACCACAACACCATTACTATCATGACACCACTACTGCCACCAACCACGATACTATCACTACCACCAGTCGCAACCATGACACCACCACGACCACCAATCATGACCACGACACCAACAACACTGTTACTATCAGTTGTTACTAATGCACTGTCAAGTTCAAGCAGCACGAACAACCATCATCAGCTCCAGGTAGTAGGGGACACATAAATTACAATTTTATACTAACATTACTGCCTTTTATTTTTTTATTTTAATAATAACTAATCAAATGTTATTTTAGATATAGTCCCCCACACAGGTCATCCATTCCATCAAAGACATAATTTGGAGTATGTACGATCACTCGTACTTATCCTGGAGGGAGATCCTTATTACAGTTTGAGATGTTGTTTGGGGAGTTTAAGATAAAACATAAACAAAATAATTTCAATTATGTATTTATTTTTATGAATCTAATTATTTCTAGTTCAATTTACTGAAACAATGGTCCTGGCCCCCTGCGAAGGAGGCCCACATCTGAAGGAATTTTGAGCATAAGGCAAGTGATCATCTTCGTGACCAGTTCAATAAATATACACCTTACACTTCAACAAGCCTTGTGGCTTGACGCGGATGTGTTCACCACCTTGCTTAAGACCTATGAATCTCCCAAGTATCAGAAAAAGAAGAAGCAGGCCAAGTAAAATCGTCGCTCTAACTTCGGGTGCATGGGGGTATTAAAACACACTGGTGGATCACTCTCACATACGATTATAAGAGGAGGATGGTAAGACCTATTCTCTTTATTAAATCTTATTTTACATTAAGTGTATTCTAACTATTTCATTACACCAATAGGCTCTAGAGAAAGGTTGGGAGCCTAGCGATGCAGAGTTACACGAATACACTCACAAGCGGCAGTCGGATTGGTCCTAGTGGACAATATATCTTAAGCGACCCAATTAATTCACAATATTAAATATTAAATTCATTTCAAATAACTATCAAATTTTATTTAGTCTATAACTTTTATTAATTAGTTTTTTTGTAGAACCCTTCTAGAGGCTCAAGGAGAGCTGATCCCATCAGCCTGCATGTGGTTCGAGCATATCTCACAATCCTTCTGAGTAAAACCTTTGGAGGAAGGCTATCGACGACAAAAACAGGGGTAGGGTCTACTAGTCTAGGCACCGACCAATGATGCTTGCCTGAACTCTAACACATCTGTTGCACTACTTCCACTACACAAGAGGAGGAGATGCGTTGCCTGGTTGTTGCTTAGGTTGCAGCCCAAGTTTCCACCCATCTACCCACCCTGAGATCAGAGATGGAGCGGAAGATGGAAGCAGTGATCGATGCAGTTTTGCATTCTGAATTGTAGAAAGGAAAGCAGCTTGTTTGGGATGAGGATGATGATGAGGAAGATGATGATGAGATGAGGACAGAGGAGGATGAGTAGGGGTTTTTTTTGTACATTAAACAATTTATTCATCATGAACATTTTTTTTATTAGATAATTGTTCATTTCATTTGGTTTAATGCAACTATGTTTCTGTTTTTTGTATATATGGTTTATGTGGTAATTAGTATCATTATTGTGATGTGATGTGTGTTGATTGCACTGTTACGATTGCATATGTGTGAGTTGTAATGTTGAAGAAGGGCATTAATTTTTTTTATGATGCTACAAATTTTCGATGGCTTGATGACACTTTTATGACGCGTTGATTCGGTGTCGATGGTTTTCCGAGGTTATATTAAACAAGCAACTTTATAAGAGTGTTGCACTTTTGCTATGGATATATACCGTCGGTAATTTGCCACGATTAGCTAACAATTGTGCTACACTTTTCCGACGTAGATGCAACACTTTTTGTATGGATATTTACGTTGATAACCAATAGTCTAGCTAAGTTTAATCATTTTGATCACTAACAACAGTTAGTACTTCGAAAAAACTTCAGTTAATATAATACTGTAGATAAACCATCTCTTAATTTAATTATCGACAAGTGTTTTTAGTACGCTGAATAAACTGTATCATAATTTTATTATCGACTAGTATTTTTACTACGATAAATAAACCATATCTTAACCGTCTATAAACATATTACCGACTATTTTACTCATTATTACCGAAGGTGTGTGACCGTTGGTAATAACCTAAATTCATGTAGCAGATCGGTGGTGTTTAGGATGACATGTTGCTCCTTAGAATGCCACACTGATCTGTGACATTAGCTTCAATCCTACACAATGCTTCGTCACTCCCCAACATTGATCTCTACTCCACAACATTCGTCGTTGTTCGGCAAAATGCTTTGTCGCAATGAGTAGGGGTCGACTAACGTTGGTCGAGGATGGTCGACAAGTGGAGGTCAATGGTGCTCGGAGAAGAGAGTGAGAGAGAGAGGGAGGGGGGTGCGGGGAAGGGAGGGGGAGGATTGAGCCCAACGTTGTTAAGATCAACTCTCATTACAAAGAGGACATTTTTCTTATGTGAACTTTGCTCAAAATTTTGTTTCCTATCTAAATTGTGTTTATCATCAGTCAATATTTGTATTTATCTAGTTCTTGACAACAAAATATAGGCAATTAGAGTAAGAATTTTTCCTTAGAGTTAATCTCAGATAAAATCACTCCTGATTAATGTGTGCATACGTTAGAGAGAGAGAGAGAGAGAGAGAAGACCCCCATGTGATAAAGCGCCTTTGGGCAGGGAGCCTCTTCAGGGTTTCACAGCTTTCATACTCTCCATTCATCTCCTCGCTTGCCATTAAAGCTAACACGCCCTCTTCTACGTAATCATGCGGTCTTCCATCCCCTTTTATCACTTTTCTCCCTCGCTTACATCTCAAAGTCCTACACTTCTCTCTCTCTCTCTCTCTCTCTCTCTCTCTCTCTTCCTCATTTGAGTTCCAGCTTCATTCCTCCTTCCTCGCACTCACATTATGCATACAACGAAGAAATATTAGGTGAGGAGTCCTAATGCATTAGGATTCCAATGATGGGGCGTCACGTGATAAATAACCCCACCGTAATATATTTTTTTGGGGGTCACTTGACACGTGACGCCCTACCATTGGAGTCCTGATGAATTAAAACTCCTAACCTAATGTTTTTTTCTGCATAAAACATGTTGGTTCCGTCCAAAAACATCCATATCATTTGCGAATATGTTTCAAAAAAGAAATTTTAAACAAGTACATATTGCTTTGCATGTAATGAAAGAAAAAATAGATGCAATTGATTTTCAGTAAAATCATGTCACAACCCCCACCATTTCATTCTAAATATTTATGTATTATTTTATTTACATGTGAACTAAAATTGAATTTTTAATAATGTAACAAGTTGCATAATTGCAAATAACAGACATAATCACATGTATGCAAATTTAGTGGAGTAATAAACTTCTATTAACCGAGCCAAGTGGTTAACTAAATCGCCAGCATTTGAAAAATCCTTCAACGGCTACTTTTCAGTATACATTTCCCGTACGTATACTCTTATCGGCAGACCGCCGGTTCCCGTGAATATTCCGGCTTGGGAACCGGGTCGAGCCGCTCGTGCGGACCGGCGAGCCATGCACGCCGGCATGCGTCGTCTCGTTAACACTAATTTTATCATAGGAGAACGTGCAATAATTAAAATAGTTAATTATTTTTTCTTAGAAATATTTGCCTTCATATTTTTTCTTAGAATATGATTAAGAGATTATAATAGATATATTTTATGCATTTTATCCCGTAATACTCGCACCATATTTTGAGAAGGATGAAGGTTTTGGCAGAGGAGGAAGATAAACCGTGTATGAAATTGAGGATTTTGTTGTAGCTAAAGGACAAGTGTTCCCATGAAAGGGCAGTACAGGTTGGTATCTAATCGTTTGGGTAGTTGTACTGTATGTAACATCGCCCTCAAATTAAGAATCTGGACCAGATCATCAGTGGCTATGATTTGAAATAATCATGCGAGTTGAGACATGCCCAGTGAATGAAGTGAAACTTCATTTTAATGTGCTTTCGTTCGAGCATGGAACATCGGTATGGAGGCGATGGCGATGGCGATGGCGACGGCGAGGGCAGAGGTGTTGGCATAGTGGTATTGGAGCAGAGCGTTGAATGCTCGGTTCTTAAAAAAATCGTCTGAGCCGAATCGTGCCCATGAAGATAGTCGATAGTCGTTAATGATTTGTAATCTACTTCTGTTGAGGGTCGTGTAACCGTGGATTGCCTTTGAACTTTCCAGAAGAAGCTAAAGAAAATTTATAGATTATCGTCGGACATTTTCGACGCTAATCAAGTTTTGTGTCGGATTTATATCGCAAAAATAGGCATTGCTAAATGGTTATGCATTGATATATGTGTCACAAGAATCTACCTTGGAGAAATTTCAAAAAAAAAAAAAAAAGATGACGAGGCAGCCTTTAAGTCGTAGTTGTGTCCCCCACGGTGGATGCTAATTAGCATCCACCAATGTGGACACTAATTATCGTCGACTTAACGACGACAAACATCAAACTGATTAGAATTTTGCGTTGGATTTTTTAACTTTAATATACAAACCTTTAAACAAAAAAAAATACAACAGAACACTTAGATTACCACATGCCGGCACAAAAGAAAAACTAGCAACATAATATCAAATGTATTTATCATCACAACCGAAAAAAAAAATCACCACCACTTCTAAAGAATGATAACAAATTAAATTAAAGAAAAACTGATCTAAGAGTTCAAAGTTCACAAATACATAAACTGAAAAAAATCTTAAACAAAAATTAAAATAAAAAATAATTAGCACCTTTGACAAGAGAACATAGTCATGCTCCTGCTCAGCCTCCTCCATATCCTCATCGACAATGCTCATATGCAATCACAAATCTCTATCAGGCGTGCTAGACCATTTGTTGGCCTTCACGCACATGTTAGAGCTCGTCATTCATTAACATGGTCCACCTGACAAGCTCCACGTGCTGAGCCTGTAACGAGCTAGGGCCACCCATAACTATATGAGAGCGCTCAGCCTCAAATGTTATGCCCTATGCGCCTAGGTCGCACATCGTCCTCTTCTTCTTCCTCGCCACTCAAGTTCACAGCTCAAAATCAAACTGAGATGTAGAAGACTGGCTACCAGTGTTGCTGGCGGACGGTGATGTCTGCTTAACCATCTCTCTCTGTCTCTTTCGAAGCTGCTCGTACTCTTCTTTCATAACAAATTTTAAACATTAATTATCATTTTAAATATTAAAAGCCACAAAAATAGAAAATTAAATTTTTAACTTACAATGACATTCCAAGGTTGGTCAGAGACCCACTGTTGTGTGTGTGGTGTCGATGTGTGAGTACATGCAACTCTGTAGTTGATGACTCTTGGTCAAGCTACTTGGCATGTATATATGATTTGATACCATCAGCGCTCCTGATTGGCGCTGCCGGCACTGAGGTCCATTTTCTTGGGCACCGTCGGCGCTAGTGGCCAAAATTTTGCGACTTTCATTTTTTGTTCAATTTCATTTCAACTTTTTCTCAAATACAAATATTTGAATTAATTTATAATAAATACAATTATGTAGGACTAATATATTGTACACTTATCAAATAAAATAGTAATACATAGATATATATGTATGGGATGCCTCCCACAAAGTGCTTGGTTGACTTTGTCAGCCTGACACACCATTTGTTTAGTTGGGTTGACTTAATATTAAAACTTCTTTAAATTGAGGCATGTGCCCTTCATAATAATGTTTCAGACGATGCCGATTTACTTTAAATACCTTTCGAGTAATCTAGAGTCGCAAACAACTGATCGTACAAGCTCTGAATGATCTCTGTGATACGTGTCACAAGCAGCCTGGAAGGTGGGAGCCTGAAATTGAAATATTAGTTTCAATAAGAATGAGATGAAAATTGAAATTACTCTAATGTAAATAATTGTTGACCGCATTTTGGTTGAGGTTTAGTTTTCCCTCTTTAGTAGCCTAAGGTCTAGCCATAAGGACTTTCCTATTGACTATTCTTAGAAAACTAAAATTAGAAAACTAGACATGAACCCACACCACTATAAATTCTACCCTCTTCTTTACTCAACTTGAAGTTCCATGTATTTATCCTAACCTCTAGCACTTAATAGGTGGGGTCACTATGAGGGAAACTCAAGATGAGTTACCCTTAGGACTGCTAGACCTTAGGGTTGACCCTGGGTGTTGGTCTGGAGCTAAGGCACTCACTACACTCATCTATACTCATAATCACTCACAACCCTCAACTCAAATTTCTAGCCTAGGTTCCTTGATCTTTTTGGGATATTCATGTAGATGGTCCCCTAAACCTATCAGCCCTAGAGCTATGGGTTGACTAAGACCAGTACATAGAGGACCCAAAATGAGATTTCGTTTAGTCCACAACTCATTTATGGTGATTAGTTACCCAATCCTGTCAAAGATGCCCATCTTGGCCTTTTGCCCCTAAACACCCCCAAATTACCAAAATACCCCTCATGGGCCCAAAATCCCAAAAATTCCAAAAATAATTCCTAGAAAATCTCAATAAATCCCAAACATTCCCAATTTTATTTCTCTCAACCACCACATGACCCAATTTGGCCAATTTGACCATCTTTAACCAAAACCCCCACATTTGCCTTTAAGGGCCCAAATTTCCCCAAATTCAACTAAAGTGTCGATCAATTTAATCTCAATTGACCCTAATTCCAATCCTAAATTGAAATTAACTTTTGATATGGCCAAAATAGATCAAATCCAAGCTTAATTGGTCCATGATTTGAGCCCAATTTTGGAATAGGTTAAACCCTAATTTTGGTCACATGACTTAATCTCATCAAATTGAACCCATAGCCTAGTTAATTGGCTCCAATTAATGTTGCAAAGTCTGCATAACATCCCCATACATCAATATTGACCTTCAATTGGCCTTTTTGAAGCCTCAAATCCATTTAATTTTGGCCTAAATCTAAAATTCCCAAATTTAGCCCTAAATTGGCTAAGTCCCCAAAATTTCATCCAATTGATTGCCTTAACCTCCGAATTGGCACCCAATTCATGTTGAAAACTCTTCATGAGGTCCTTATTGACAATTTACAACAATCAATTTAGACTTAGCCCAAAGCTAACCCAAGCTAGACCCAAGCCTAGCCCAACATGACCAAATTGATTAAAGTTCAAAATTCCCTCAAATTGACCCTCCAATGGAGCTCAAAACCACTTCCATCCTTCACCAAAGTTGTTCCTTATAATTATTTACACCAAATGAAACATTTATTTAGGTCATTTTACATGGCTAACCTAGCCCAAACCTAAGCTTTGGTCACTTGAACCCACATTAAACCCATGCACTAAATGTGACCTAACCACTCTAAAGTCACCAAATTAACTCCACCACAGCGACTAGTTGGACTTAGTGACCAGTCCAAACACCATGAAACCACCTAAATCAAGTCATGGACCAAAGGTCCCCCAAATCAAGGGATATTATTTCCAAAAATGCATGTGCTTAAGATATCCTTACCAAAATTAGGTATTATTACACTAAATTGTTGTGACATATTCCCCTGGGTTCCCTGAGCTCCTAGCCACCTCCCCCTGGCCGGCCGACCAGCCTAGTGGTCGGAAAAGCTCAAAACCGAGAGCCACCCCCATGGTACCTCACCCAAATCAAACTTAGAGGCCAGCTCAGCCAAACTAATTGATGGAGCTCCTCTACCCTCCACCTAAGCACCATAATGCACCCAAACTTATGCCCTGAGAGCCACCCCATGGCCATTTTTATAAAAACTCAACTCCACGGCCATTGGAGGTGTGCTGAAATTTTCTTAGAGAGGCCTCTCCAAACTTCTCACAGAGCTTCCCTAAGATCCCCTCAGTACATTCCAACTATTTTCCCCATCAATTCCCATTGTTGAAGCTCAATTTTGAGCTTGAAACTTTGTTGGAAACCAGGACAGAGCTCATTACACCTCCACACTCCACCAAACTCAAATTAACTCTACCCACACCTTCACAACCAAGAAAGTAGCCAAAGCCCCATAAAATCCACCTTCCACAGAGCCTCTACCATAGCTCTAGACCAATACCCAAATCCGACCAAGATCGAATTCATACCTAGGCCTTACACCAAGACCAGGAACTCAATTCCTAGTCTCCTTCGACCCCAACGAACGTGACAAGACTCTCTGATTGAAGCTACACTTCTCAGAGCAAAGGTATAAAACCTCACCTCCTCCCGAGCCTATTTCA
>NW_018165573.1:235120-236448 GCF_001263595.1 Phalaenopsis equestris | reverse complement strand
CAGACAGCGCTTCGGGACATAAACAGCGGGCCGAGTCAGCACTGAGGTAGATGGCGGTGTCAAATGGGTGTGCGCCGCGTGGAGCTTCGAAGCCGTCGTAGGTTGAGGTGGCACACATGATTTAAATAGATAAATAGGGCCTTTTCCTATTTATTTAAATACCCCTAACTTAGAAAATTCATAACTTTGTGTAGAAAAATCATAAAAATAAAATAAAAATACCTTCTTGCTCAATGAATAGAGAAAAATAATTTAGAATAAATTTCAAGTCCATTTAATACATATTTTATTTTTAATTAATTAAACACTATTTTGAATCATTTGATTCTCCATGCATATTGACACATCACCTTGGCTTAAAATTTTGGCATGTTATAGCCATTGTTAAGGGAAACATCCTCTGATTTTTCCAAAGTCAGAGGAGGTTTCTAGATAGAGATCCATATTTTTCAAGTTGCTACACATTATTTTCTTAAAATAGTCATGGAAATCAGCATATTGATTAGAAAATTCTAAGAAAATTTTGTAAGGTCCACTATGACCAGAGAAGCTTTTGGAAATAATTTCATGGGTCAAGTCCTTTAAAATATACCTAATTTTTACAAACCCTAAGTCATTAAAATAATTAATTTTGGAAAATATAAACATTTAAATGACTTGATTTTTGATCTCCACTATGGTTCCTGATCTAGGGAACTCACCATAAAAATTTCAAAATATTTTGAGTTCATTTGATAACTTAAGTTGATTTTTAAATATAAACATTACTTTTGGCATTTAAATGATTTTTTAAAAATCAAAATACAACTCAAAAAATTATGAAACTTTGTTTTTGGAGTTCCTCGGATCAGAGGTTATTTTTAAAAATAAAATGAAATTTAAAATAAAAACTTGATTTTTAACCTATTTTAAATATTTAAATAATTAAAAATCTCTAAAAATCACAAAAATAATAAAACTCATGGAAATATTCTAAATTGGTTCCTAAGCACTACAAAAATGTTCCTAATTGTTCTCTGACCACTTGAGATCAATTCTAATATTTTTTATAATTTTCTAAATAAAGATATTGAATTTTAAAGCTTAAAAATGATTTTTAAAGGCTAAAAAATGAGTTTTCATTAAAATAATTCCAATAAATCAAATAAAATTTGGAAAAATATAAAATCTTCTCCTCTAAGTTCTCTGACCTCATGGAGGCTTTTTAAAAATACAAAACATAATTTTCTCCATTTAAAGGATTTTATATTTAATAAATACCCCAGAACTTAAAACAATTATTGAAATTCACATAAAATTAAAAAAATCATGAAATTTGGTCCAAAGAC
>NW_018165573.1:234000-235065 GCF_001263595.1 Phalaenopsis equestris | reverse complement strand
GATTAAATTTGATAAATTATGAAGTGAAAGAGCCTTAGGGGCAAATATGTAATTTTGGAAAATTAGCCATAATTAACATTTAGGCTAAATTTAAGGAGGGAAATGGGTAACCTCTGATCTTAATCAATTTATTTAATGTTTGAAACACAAGGGGTTAATTGGTAGAAACCAATCTCACTTTCCTCATTAAAAAGATAAGTTAATAACTTTCTAAATTATTAAAATTTGGAAGTGTATTAAAATAAAATGAATCTAGGACTTAAGGGTATGACTTTTGAAGTCAATAATTAATCAATTTAATATCCCTATTTTGATGTTCAAATAAAATCCAAATCAAGAATCATGATCACCTAAAGCTTGATCTTTTCAAAGCTAATTAAGACACTCACCTAGGTCTTAAGGGCTTAGTGGTGACTTAGGCTAAATCAAAATTGACTAAAAGAGGATTAGGGAAAAAAAATAATTATATCAAACATCCTTGAAACACCACTAAGTCTAATTAGGATTAAGAATTTTGCTAAGTGCTCAAATTACACTAACTTGCCCCTTTAAGGGTCTTCACCCACATAATTTTCAAATTAAATGATAAGTGATAATTAACCTATTCTAAGGGATAATTGAGACATCAATGTTCACTGAGCATTAATAGTATTTACAGGATGACTTATTAAGCAACATAATAAGTTTAAAAGAACTCGGGATTTTCCACTAGGCAGTGAGAGAGTAACACAGACCTGCTTCTTTCTCTAGATCTGTTGGATACCTCAGAGATCTACTCAGCTTAATATGTTTTGCTTAACAAAATCGTCCTTAACTAAACTCTTAAGGACCCACCAAGGTATGACGTAGGGTTAGAAAAACTAACAAAACTTTACTTTTCCTGCTCTCCATAAATGCCTTAACATGCATTTTAATTTTCAGGTGGTGGAACGAGAAGATCGCCAGGTACGCTTTTATAATTTTCAGCATTGTATTTCTTGAACTTTCATATTGTACTTTTATACCTGCAAATTTGCATGCTAAACAACGATGCCACCCTGCATGAAAACTAAAACTATCAGGATA
>NW_018165573.1:197029-233089 GCF_001263595.1 Phalaenopsis equestris | reverse complement strand
CATTTGGACTCTACAACAAAATGTTCCAAATTTGAACCAATCCCCTTTCACACCTCTACGTCTGATCTCATTGAAAATTCCTACCCTTTGAAACTCCTTAAAGATAATATTTCCTGATTTTTATCGAAAGTCTTCTTAGGTGACTTTGGTCATTTAAGATGTAATTAACTATAGGGGCTTGCCCTTATAGGAAGCATGTCTGAACCCAGCTTAATATAAACCCTATTTAATTCTTTATATTAAATACGGGAACTTGTCGGCAAATACAAAGGTTTCGCAGACCAAACGGATGTCATATCTTCCTCAGTTTATTTGATCGAGCCTCATCCTCAAGTCTTGTGTTTATTCATCGGGATAGATACACCATTCGAGGTACAACGCTCTTTCATTTAAACTATGAAAAATATGGGGTCAATTTGATTTTATATTTTCTAAAACTAAATATATATATGTAATTAAAATGTCCTTCCAAAGTGGGCGACAGAATATTGATTTCAGTGACCGACAGCTTCTTACGGCGTACTCCCCAAACAAAAATAGTGCCGACAATAATAAAGTTGACTTACGGGTCTCCCTCAAGCACAATGTACACTCTGCTGAAGGAGTCAGCTATCTAGAGTGCAGAAGTCAGGGGTGCTAGCTCATTAGAGGAGGAATATGGATGGAAAATCGATGCAGGTGTGGGAGGTGGTGCATGCGAGTATTTGTAGTTTTTATGTCATAATCTAACAAGAAGGGAGTATAGGAGCTAAGTATCCATCAGATGCTCCAATGACATCCCCAGGTGCTAAGACACCAAATATTAGCAAGATAAGAGCCCAAACACCTTGTTTTGGCATTAGGCACTCAAATATTTCCCCATATAATCAGCAAATAGAGCGACAAAAAAGTCAATTCTTCATTCTTAATAACCCTACATGTAATTTCAAACGTTCATCACCCAGTTCATGGGTATAAGCGCCAAGGGAGACCTTTATGCATACATAATACAAAATCAAGAAAGTTGTTGTCCAAGTTAGACATCTTGATGCCCCTTTATATGGATAGCCAATGCCTAGAGTCCAATGAGAAAAAACTGAGCGCTCTAGCGCCAGTCTAAGAACTCAGGAGCCAAGTGACTTATTTTGAATTTTCTAAAGTTTCATGGCATATAGAAGGTATTTTAACAAAGTTAACATCATCCAAGGTTGAAATTAAGGGGAAAGGTCAGAGACTATTTATTGTTGCTATAGTAGTGTAAACGTGGAGGGAAACACAAAAACACGGAGTTTTTGCATGGCTAAGGAAATTACACTATAATATGAAATTCCAAGGCTTCTTATGGTCTCAAAAGAGGCTAAAGTGTATTTTTATTTCTGGTTGTTAATAATATTTGAAACACATGCACAAGGCTAGATTCTTAGGTCTAATTTTAGTAACCAGGTTTTTTCACTTGTTAAAACTCTTGGGTTCGTAGGATTCAACTCTTTGCAAAAATTAAGGTTAGTCAATTTTAAAAATTCATAAAAATGTGATACATCAAACTAAACGTAGGATTAGTAAATTAGAGCTTTCACCTGCTCTAGAAATTTATAAGTTTTTTGTGTGACCAATTCACTTACTCAAATTTCTATATTACTTGAGTAACACACACATGCATGGTTACACATGTTTCACAACATCATGACATCAACAAACAAACATACTAAAAAGAAAAATAACAACTAACACACCACAAGATGTTTATATAGGGGTGGTCATGGTCAATTACGAGAGGTGGAAGGCATGGTAATGGACCAAAATGATGATATAAGTGTTTGTAAGTAGTATTAGTAGCAATAAAATGATTATGGGGTTGCGGTTTAGGGATGTTAGTAAGCCCATAACTGTTGGAAAGTGGGTTGGGAGTGACAAAACGACATTATTTACTGTTTGGAGTGATAATAAGGTAGGCTAGGTTTGTAAAGTAGTGGCAGCAAAAGAAAAAGTGAGGACGGCCTATTTTGGAAGGTGGAAATAAGGGATACATGGAGTTGGAATAAAGAAATAAGGAAAAGAAGAGTTGCTCAAAGGTGAAAAATCTGTAGGAATAACATCAACACAGTGGTCTTGGGCAGCTGCAACGAAGAAGGAGGCATGACAATGAAGCGGGAGGGATGTGAAAAGGATGGGGAAGGATAAGTTTGTACCTCAAAGGCGAGATACAACCAAAGCATCAACTGACCCTCAAATACAACCCTAAAAGGGAATACAAAGACACCAATGGTTGTTCTAAATAGAAACACAGAAAAAAATTAAGAATCCAAATGCTGATTACAACACATATGTAGGAAAGGATTAGAAATAAATGAACGATAAAATGAAACTTATTAAAAAGTGAGATGAAATTGAAAGAGATGCTCCGTTCGACTCTGCATCATTCACCCAACTTGGATGCTACATCTGGTCCAGGTTGTGGGTGATGCCCGCATCATGAGATGAACTAAAATAAATAGATCTAGGGAATTCCAATCTATGGTGTTTAGATTTCATACAAGAAATACAAAAATAGGGGACTCTAAAAGTACGTATAGAAAGTTAAAAAAGGTCTCGACTTGCATAAAATTAAGGTTAGTAGAAAGAGCAATATACATGAAATATTGTGAGTCATGCCTGGTGGGAGAAGAGCTGAGCAACACCTACAAAAACCGTGGTTAGATAAATCATTATAGATCATCCTTGTTCGACATGGCTCATTGCAAGAAGACCAACTCTAATATATTAGGTGCATGTCTCACACCTAGTAAACAAACAAAAATCAGAAGAAAGTGATGCCTAGCTAAGGAAAATAAACCAATAGAAAACTATTGCTAGGACATGAAAAATACTACATAACGCCGTAGTCTTAGCCTAACACACAATCTAATGTATAGTGTCCTATTTACAACATATAATTAAGTGCAAGGTAAGGATAAAGAGGCTAGAGTATGTTTTAATGGGGTCACCATCCCCAGCCTTATCCTAAGGATCCAAGGATTCTAAGAGATGCCACTAGATGTAGATTTTGTAAAACCTAAGTTTCAAAAGATTGACCTTATATATGTTCTAAGCATAGAATGCAATAGTTATAAAAATAGATTTTAAAAAATATGATGCGTATAAGTAATAAAAATAGAAATTTTTATATTTAAAATAGTTCTTAAGAAAGGAAAAACATAAATGACACTTATTATACCCCTTGGAATCTTATCACAGCACATGCATGACATTCATGGTGTGGTAGTTAGTATTGCCCACCGAGACATCCTCGCAGGTGATATTTGCTACCACATCATGACCAGCAAAGGGTCGCTCAACTAAGAAGTCTAACTCATCATCAAGACGATCGAGAATGCACATGCAGATGCAAAGAGATCCAATGTGATGTGTCCTCTTCATCGAGCCTGAAGCGAACAAAAGATAGCAATTATTCATCATAAGTATGCAATTACATATAGTAGCGATGAATATGCTGACAATAGAATAATGTGCATGCAAGGCATGACACACAAGTGATATTGTGCTTGACCGCCTAAGGCATAGGATGCCACTGGGGAGAATTACAACTTGCCATAATAGTGACCAAACACACATGCAAATGGGTGGGCAGATACAAGGTATGGTGCTACATGCAAGCAAATAATAACACATCTCATGCAAATTAAAGTGCTCGTGACAATGTAAAGTGTTATCACAAGGAATGGGTGATATGACTCATGTGTAAGTTGGGTTTAAAGGCCTTTAAAGCATGACCCAAACTTGATGAGAGCCATGTATCCAAGTGCCCATGAAAGTCTGAAGCGCTATCGTTAGAGGTGAAAGAGTGGAGCAATGACTTGAGAAAATATCTGTGGCAGTCCAAGGTGGTGTCATAGGAGATGTAAGGGTGTGCTAGGAGTTGTGACTCGAGTGCAAACAACAAGCATATGAGTACAAACATACATTATTCTATGCAAGTAGACATGCAAAGGTGCAAGTACAAATGAAAACATGAGTGACGAGATGCATAATAAAATAGGAATGTTGAGGAATAGGCACAAACACTCACCAAGAACATATGGGGACATGTGCTCACAATTGCGCCACATGGTGCAAAGTGCAAATGCGTTCATACAAACAATATGATAAAACCAAGCAATGGTGCAACATTTAAGTGAAGTCAATCAATACGATCAGACCAGTTAAGGCCGATCGATCGAATCAGCGAAAGTGGTCGGGTTAACCGATCAGACCGATGGAAGTCGATCGGTTGAGCCAACGGAAGAGGTCGGTCGGGTCGGCGACAATAAGTCGATCAAGTCGATGAAGAGTGGTCTGACAAAATGATCAGACTGATGGTAGTCGATCGATCAAACTAACAAAAATGGTCGATCGAGTCAATTGGGTTAGTGAAGACCAATTGATCGGGCTAGTGACAGCTGATCGATCGAATCAACAATGAGTGGTTGAACGAGTTGATTGGATAGTGGCAGTCAATCAATTGAAGCGACAGAGATGGTTGATCAAGTCGATTAGGTCTGGGGCAGCCGATCCATCAAGTTGATGAAAGGTGTTCTTAAAAATCGATCGAATTGATGATGGTCAATTGGTTGAACCAATGGAGATGGTCGTTCGAGTCAATTAAGTCAGAGGCGATGAATAGATCATTTTGACACAAGGTAATTGGATGAACTAATCAGACTGGTGGCGGTCGATTCGACATAGATGGTCAATCAAGACGATTGGGTCAGTGGCGGTAGATCAATTGAGTCGATGAAAGGTGACCAGAGGAACTGGTCGAACCGGTGGCGGTTGATCGATCAAATTGACAGAGATGGTTGATCTAGTCAATCGGGCTGGTGGCAGTCGATCGACCAAAGAGACGAAGATGGTTGAACGAATTGATAGGACTGATGATGGTCTATCAATGAATTGATAAAAAGGTGGATCTAGTCAATCGAGTTGGTGGCAACTGAATGTTCAAATCAAAGTAAGGCGGTCGGACAAACTGACTAGACCGTTGGTGTTCGATTGATCAAACTAACATAAATGGTCGATCGATTCGTTCAAATTGGTAGCAGTCGATCGATCAAATCAACAAAAGGTAGTCAATCAAGTCGATAGTTGGATAGGTGATTGAGGAAACATACAAAAAAAATGGCATTTTTTTGTGATTTTATAATTTCATGCTATGCACTCAACAGAGATGCAAACACATGCAAAATGAGACCCAATCGTGCTTTGTGACAAATTGAAATCGTCCTAACAAACTAATGGGATCCTAAGATTTGGTGGTATGTAAATTCGATGGTTAATCGTCACAAGATGTGGCAATTAACTGTCGTCATTTGCTCGACCTATCACAAAGGAGTCTTATGAAAGGAAGCCTTCGTGATCTAGAAAATGGCAAATTTCACGAGAATATTTTTTCTCTAACAAAAAATGGATTTTTTTTCCATCCAAAGGATAAAATCACTGGGCAAATACGAGATTGCCAGAATCCCAATTTTAGAGTTCGGAGCTACGATCAAGTAGGTTATGCACTTGGATTCGTAGGGGGATCGCAAAGCACCTAATCCTATGGTGCTTTACTCTAAGCTCAACAATTCTAAGTCCTTAGACCTCTAACATCTAGACCTAGGGTCTCTAAGAATGAAATTGCGAGGGTTTCAATAGTTATCATTGTCGCGAAGATTAATGACGCGTTCTCTTTGCTTGTCCACGCTTTGACATTGTCGCTTGCAACAAGAATGAGGTTCTCCTTCTGCAAGGAGAGTCCAGCGAATGCAAAAAAACCCTCACAAATCTGTGGGAGAAGGGAGACAATAGAGATATCTTGAGATCTTCTTTCCTTTCTACTAAGGTTCCTTCTCCAAGCAAGAGGAAAGTGGCCTCCCACAACAAGAAGCTCCAAGCAATGCCCTTTCTTTTTCCCCTTCAAGTGCTTTCACTCTAGTTCTCTCCAAAGATAGTCCCCTTGACTGTTCAAGAACTTCCAACTTGGAGGAAAACTAGCTCCAAGAAGTATTTTCCATAGAAGAAGAAGTAGAAGTACAGGAAAAAGAGGTGCAGTCCTCCAAGAAATTTTCTCTAGGGAAGATGACCAGAGCTCAAAAACCATGAGAATGGAAGCTAGGAGAGGAATGGGGAGGAGGAGTCTTTCCTTGGTTTCTCCTCCCACTTTTGTTGAGATTGCATGTCTTTTATTTTTTAAGAGGCTCCAAGTGTTCAAAAGATGGATATTTGTCTACCATTTCCTTCCCCCATCCAAATATTCCCTAATTATTCCCTTAAACAAGCTTTCACAGCTGCTTAAGAGGTATTTCAGGCTGGATTTGAAAGAGATTTTAAGGAGGAAAATAGGTTCAAAAAGCAGACTGACGCTTAATGAATGTGATTCTAGCGCCCAGACGCTTTGTCTGGACTGTGATTTTAGCGCCCAGATGCTTTGTCTGGCACCTTGGCCCGATCTGCTCCCCGGGGCACCTACTTTCCGCGCTCTCAGTTTTGGAAAGTTCCAGGGCTGCTTTGGGCACCTAGGCGTTGTAATTTTATGCATATGTGTTGTGGCTTGGTGCCTAGGCACTGTGGCCTGCCGTCTAGGCACTCGGGATTGTGGCTACATTTTGTCTTCTTGGTTTTAAGCCCCATAGGATCTGTTTTGGGAGCCTAGGTGCCAGGGTCTTGGGCAACAAAATCCTTGATACAAAGCCCATAAAAGTGTTTATCTTTGATGTTGTGGGACTATATTTTATTAATATTTAGTCTCCCATAGCTCATGAAAAAATTTCTTTGTAAGACGTTTCGGGTGAAACTCAAGGTTTTCAAGCTAAACTGCCGCTTAGGAGCCATCTTCTGGCACCTAGCCCCAAGATCCTGGGAGTATGGCGTTCTAAACCCTAATCTCTTTAGAAATACACACGGGAAGGTTCGATGGATTCCTTTGACCCCGGGAGGCTCCTAATAGATGGGGCATGCCCAGTCTCTAAACATTAGAATGGACATCAAATATATGCTATATCATAGCTAACGTCAACAAACGATGGACTCTGTTGAGCAGGGTTGAACCATTGCAGACCCTGGTTTTATGCATTGAAGATGTGCCAGGAGGTCCATAAGGATGTCTCAGATTACGGGATGCTATGAATGAATATTAGATAGTCCCAAGTCATTCGAGTGCACATCCTACATGTGTGACATAAAAAAATTCATGCCAACAACGTCATCTAGGAATGATTGGAATTCATTCGACTAATATAGTTTGGATACTTGGGCTCTCTAAATTGGTTAGTTTTCAAGAGTGAGTTGCTTGGAGGCTAGGGCTTTGATGTGGTTGAGAAGAAATTTTTGGGACATAGAAATGAATAAAGTGGTGTTGGAAGATTGGGTTCAATGTGTGTTGTTGGTTTGGGAGGAAGAGGCCATGAATAGTTACAATTAAAAAAAATGGAGTACTAAAAAAAGATGGAGAAAAATAAGATGAGAGGAAGAAACTGGAGGTAAGGTTTGTTCGTAACCTGCTCTGATAACATGAGAACGATAAAACTTCGAGAGAGGACCAAGTTATTTTATTCTTTTAAATATAAATATTACTAAAATAGTTCAAGTGTTAATAAAGATATTCGAACTTAAACTCTATTAACTCATTCATTTCTCGGCCTTTTGGCTTAGATATCTTATATCTATAATTAAAACTCCTTTCATGACTCAATTTGATATGTCAAATATAAATACTGATAAAATAAGATTGATATTTTATTATATTAGTAATTCACATTTTCATTTTAAATTCATACGATGCTCATATGTTTTTACATTTGCATAAAATCTATTATATATTTTTGGATCATAAGCATTAAATGATGGTGACGAGCTACCTTTACTGAGAGGTCTTGACCCACAATGTTGTAATTTTTTGTATCTCAAGTTCTTTTCAAAATCAACTCAATATCTCCTTCATGTGAAAAAATGAGAATTTATTTTTTTTTAATTTTTGCGAGTCAATTTTTAGTGTGAATTTCAAAATATTCAATCTAGTATATATTGATTTCATTTATTGTATATTACTTTTTTCACTTTTTAATATGCTCAACATGGAGTGATGTTAGACTCGTTCTATTCTTTTGATTATGAAACATATTTAGAGTATAAGCATACAAGATAAAAAACTATTTATTGCTTAGATAAATTTAAGAAAAAATGTAAAATAATTAAAGGAAAGATATGTAAACATATTAGTTTGAATTTGTCCAAGAGGCGCAACCAAGGGATTCGAGGATTTGAACCAAGAGGGAAGGAGAGAAAGAGAGAGAGAGAGAGAGAGAGAGATTGAGAGGGGGGAGGAGAGTAGTGCATAGTGACTTGCTCGATTGGGGGAAAATCGGGTATTTTCGGGTCGTGTGACCCTATCTATATAATCAAATGTTTTTGATACATGAAGATAGTGAAGTGTCTACAGTCTCTCCCATGAGAGAAGGGAGAGAGACCAAAATGTCCTATTACATGAAAAGACAGCGGGTGAGTAACGAATTAAATTTATATTTATAACCTCACTTTTGTGGGGGTTTGTACATGTTATTCTATTAAATAAGTCCCTATCGGCCTAGGGTTTTGTCGTATTCTGGCCTAGCGTTTTGTCGTATTCTAGCTCGATCGACTAGGATTGAAGAGGTGAATCAATCAATGCTGTCGACTGGCCTTCTGTACGAGGTACATCGGTTGTTCAGCCATTTAGGTATAGGTGACCACGGGGATTCTAGTAGATAGTTGGGGAGATGGGTTCGTCTGGTGATGTTGTCCGGCTATATGAATTGAGCAATATGTCTGTCCTCAATTCCCGCCTGGGAAATTCTTACTGGCTGAATAAACTTGTATCCTCGATCAAAGGATGCCTTCTGGACATCTATCGTTGGGTCAGTTCCAATGAATACATCATAGTATGAGCATGTCTAAATTGACATGAACTGATAACCTTTATTATTTTTTTGGGGTTTTTCTATTTTAAATCGCATAGTTAATTCCAATCTTGTTAATTGGAACAAAATGAAATTTGATTGTTAGTACTAGCGAAAGAGCAATTTTTTTTATTCAGAAAGTATTTTAATTTTATTTTATAATTCTTGAAATAGTTTATGAATTTCTATTAAAAAACAATATTTACATATATTTTTCAATCAGCCCACAGAACACACCAATACCAATTTATAACTAAAAAAAAAAAAAAAACTTCCCTTTCTACCAGCTTAAAACTCTTTTAACCATCTCTAGTTACATACCATTTACATGCTTAAAATTACTCACTAAATGACATTAAATCATGATTACAAAATAGCCCAACTCATCAGAATCTCTATATAAACAGACCCCAATCCCTTCCCTCTGCTCTCAAAACTGAACCACCAACTCTTCTCTCTTCCCCCATTCTCCTTCCTTACCACAAAAACACTGATAAAAGCAACAAAAATGAGCTCAACCTTAAACCTCAATGATGACAAGACAGTAGAAACAGTCATGGTGGGAAGGTACATGGAAATGGAACAGGAAGGAGAGAAGAAGACAGCCAAGTCTCGCTTCTCCTCCCTCCTCTGGCATGGCGGCTCTGCTTATGACGCCTGGTTCAGCTGCGCCTCTAATCAGGTTTAACAAAACTTAATTTTTAGTTTATTTAAACTGTCAGGCTACTGATCAACCATCCTCCATCTTCTTCCTCTTTCTCCTCCCAGGTTGCCCAAGTTCTTCTCACTTTGCCCTATTCCTTCTCCCAGCTGGGCATGATCAGCGGCATCCTGCTGCAGCTTTTCTATGGTCTCATGGGAAGCTGGACTGCTTACCTTATAAGTATTCTTTATGTAGAATATAGAACCAGGAAGGAGAGGGAGAAGGTGGATTTCAGGAATCATGTTATACAGGTAGCTTTTTTATATAGTTTTCATAATGTAATTTTGCTTTCAAGATTAAATTTTTATGCTGTTTTTTTATTTTTCTGTGAAGTGGTTTGAGGTTCTTGAAGGTTTACTTGGAAAGCATTGGAGAAATGTTGGTTTGGTTTTCAACTGTACATTTCTTCTCTTTGGCTCAGTTATCCAGCTGATTGCCTGTGCTAGGTATGATGGAAAAATTGAATCTTTTTTGGTTAAAAAGTAAAAAAAACCATCTTTTACAAATATATAACTTAAAAAAGTCATTTTTTCTGCTAATTTTCTGTCTGAAAATGATTTTGCAGCAATATATACTACATAAATGATAAGTTGGACAAGCGGACATGGACTTACATATTTGGAGCCTGCTGCGCTACAACGGTGTTCATCCCCTCTTTCAGAAACTACAGAATATGGTCTTTCCTTGGTCTTCTTATGACCACCTACACTGCTTGGTATCTCGCCATTGCTGCTCTTCTTCACGGCCAGGTGATTAATTAAAAAAAGTAAAAAATCAAATTTTTAATTTAAAAAAAATAAGAAATTTAATATTTTGAAAATTTATTTCAGGTGGAAGGTGTGAAGCATTCGGGGCCAGCGAAGATGGTTCTTTACTTTACAGGGGCTACCAACATTCTCTACACCTTCGGAGGCCACGCTGTTACTGTGTAAGGCGACAAACTATTTGCTTCCCAAAGTACATAAAATAAAATTTTCAAAAAATACCGGTTGGATCAAATAATTCCTCTGGGAACATTTCATTTAAGAATATTTACATACATACCCCACAATTTTTATGTATTTACATATCTATTAATTTTTACTTATTTATGTATTAAAAGGTGTATTTTACCTTTTAAATTTTAAAATGTTAGCATTTTTTGCATGAAAGATTTATTTTTATAAATGTAAAAAGCTTAGTTGTTATATATATATATATATCAAGTATATATATATATATAAATATATAAAGTAATGGCAAAGGTTGTTGTGCTAGCCCCGACTATCTCTCATGTGTCTAAGAATTCGACTATCACTTCCTACACTTAGAGAGAATCGAACTCGAGACTTACAACTAACAAGTAGATGTCCTACAAACTGTTCTGAGAGTGTGGCGTCATACACATATATATATATATAATATTAATGGCTCCTTAGTTTATTATATTGCTCTCTATTTTTGGTAAAGATGGTAAAACTTGCCCATGTGATGTGATAGATGAGGCCTCTTGTCAATTTATTTTTTAAGAAAAATGTTATAATTTACTTAGATTAGTGAAGGCCTGTTTTGTTAATATTCATATTATATTATGTCTTTTTGAATCGCAAATCAGCTCCTTATTTAAACTAATATTTTCCCTATCTAAAACACACATTAATGTATATAAATTTTTCATAAAGTGGAGCATTCCTTGCATAATCCATATACTTTGTTCACTGTGTATTTACTGCACTAGCAGCTTTGGCTTTAAATACTGACAACATTTTCTTTCTCAGCATTTACTTTTCCATCAATACCTCACCATACTATCAATTCAACCACACCACACAAAAAAAAAAATCAAAATGGAATTTTTGTTTCCAATTTTGTTTCCAAAAATGAAAATATTTAATTTATTATTTGGTATATCTGCAAAAAGAAAAGTAAAAAAGAAAAAGAGAAGCATGGCTTGGCTTCCTCTGCTCCTCCCCCCTCATAAAGAGAAGTGAAAACCTGTAGTATTCATTGCACTGAACTGGTTTACTAATCTTTCTGATCATCTGCTGTTCTGCTACTTTCATATTTACACATTGAAAGATAAACTAAAATAAAGTAAAAGCTGCTCCCAAAATTTGTTTTCTTTATTTTTTTCTGTCATCTCAGTTTCAATTTCTTAAAAATGTTTAATTTCATTGATTTTATCTGTTTTATTTTAATTCCAATCAATTGAAAAAAATCTGAAGAATCATAATAAGCCAAAGACTGACGCTTCTACTTTCCACACTCAATCCTTGGACGGTCAAAGAATCAATCTTTCACTTCTTTTACAGCCTGCAACACCTGCCAAAATATTGTACATTTGTTGATCTCTTTTGAGATCATATATATATGTATATATATATATATGTATAAATATATAGACATTGATATATCACAATGATCCCCAAAAATACTACATTCACAAAAATTTGTGCAAAAAAAATTATGTGGACCATATTTTTATGTCGAATCAGTCAACTTTAAAACAGTGTCATCCAACTCTTTTTGGTCTGTTTGATGTAGTGCTTATGAACATTCACTTATTTCTTTCAAAACAATCTTTCAGCTTTTCAACAATCTTTTCAAAAATCACTTAAGCTTTAATGTAATTATAATTAACCATAAATGCAAATCATTAGCATCAAAATGGTGCATTGATAAACACAAAATCATGAAAATTTCGCCTAAATGCATATTACTATTAAAACATATAAACATTTCTATCATTAATCCATTTCTTCATGCAGGGAAATAATGCATGCTATGTGGAAACCCCAAAAATTCAAATCCATCTACCTCTTAGCCACCGCCTACGTCCTCACCCTTACCCTACCTTCGGCCGCCGCCGTCTACTGGTCGTTCGGCGACCAACTCCTCGAGCACTCCAACGCATTCGCATTGCTACCCCGCACTCCCTTCCGCGATGCCGCCGTGATCCTCATGCTCGTCCATCAGTTCATAACATTCGGCTTCGCCTGCACTCCCCTCTACTTCGTTTGGGAGAAGGCCGTCGGGCTCCACGACTGCCGGAGCATGTGTAAGCGCGCCGCCGCCCGGCTGCCGGTGGTGGTTCCCATTTGGTTTCTGGCCATCATTTTCCCTTTTTTCGGACCGATAAACTCAGCCGTTGGATCTCTGCTGGTCAGCTTCACTGTTTATATTATTCCGGCTTTGGCTTATATGTCTACGTTCAGGTTCGGGCATGCACGTGAGGTATGATGATTAGTGATTTTGTTAATTTAATTAATTGATTGATTTGTTGGTTGATTAATTGTCATTAGTCAGAGAAATTATTAGATTAGATGTCTACATGTTTGGACAATATTTCACGTCCCATCACATCACCCATATGATGAGTGGGCGAGGCCTGGGCCTAATAATTTATGTGTGTGTGCTGCAAGCCGTCACCTATTGGTTGGCAGGGTTCACTGTAAGTCCACTCAGGTCACAAGTTCGATCCTCCTTCGCACGAGGTTCTCGAATATTAGGCACAAGGAGCGAGCTCTCATCATGGGGCCAAAAAACGTATGAAAAATCCCTATTTGAGCATCTGCTAAATATTGATTTCCTACTATATATATATATATATATATATATATATATATATATATATATATATGAAGACTTTTAAATGTTAAGGTGATGATATTTTTGATGTGATATAAAAGAATTGGGCGGTATGAATGTAAAACTTAAAATTTAGGGGTTGGATAGGTAAATACATGAGAATTGGGTGCTATGTATGTAAATGCCGCTTTTAATTATTGATAGGGTGGTAGGTTGAGTGGAAACACGTGAAATGTGGTGATTAAAAAGCAATGCTATGCTGTCAAATATGAACGTTTTCTCGATTCGTCAGCTTATGAGAATTTTAAAAGATATTGGAAGTTTAACTAATCGTCATTAAGGATGTTAATGATGTGATTAGAGTTGGTATTATGCTGCTAATTACGTGTTAATGTTAAGTTAAAGATGGTTTGATTGACTTGGAGTGATTGTTAGACCGACATGTGGACCTAGTCAAATAAAATATGAATGGTTTATCGTTGTTATCGTAGCTTGTGAGGCCATGTGAATCAAGTAAAATTTTGAATTTTTCAAGAGCGAGAGGGCATGTTCTATGATAAATAATTATTTGCATTGTGTACCACCTCCATATGAAGTTATAATTTTAAATAGTAATATGCTGTATAGATAAATTATTTTTCATAGTTTTGAAGAGACACGAATCATTCCCCAACATTCTTTTGTTACACCACAAATGTTGGATTGTATTGCATGTTTAATGTTAATTATAGACTAATTGTTGCTTTTTTTGCTTGTTTTTTATATTTTATTATATGTTTTATGACTTTTAATGTTCCTGTTAAACACATAATAAGAAGTGATTTTTCGCAGAATGCAGTGGAGCCACCACCTAGATGCTTTGGAGGTTGGATAGGGGCCTACACCATCAACACAATCATAGTTGGGTGGGTATTAGTCATTGGGTTTGGGTTTGGTGGATGGGCTAGCATGACAAATTTCATCCATCAAATTAACACATTCGGTCTTTTTACCAAATGCTACCAATGCCCACCACCATTGCCTCCTATTTCGCTTCCTGTTGATACGCCAGTTGTCGCCCCCTCGCCTTTCTCATACAACATTATTTCTAACTCGAGCCAATCTACATTCTCTTCTTCCCCTTCACTTTCTCCTTCTGCCTCCTATTTTCCTCATCACTTTCACCATCACAACTATCATCATGGCCATTGATCTTCTATCAATCATGTTGAGAGTTAAAGCTTGATCAGAGAAGTGTTGGATAAGTTATTGGTTTCTTGTTTTGATTACAATTTCCTCCTCAGCTTCTGTAATGCTTGAATGGTAGACAAAGAGAAGGACATGTTAGGGCTACATGGAAGAAGGGCTACTCTCTTGGAATTTGCACTTTGGATAGGTATTAAATAACTAGCATTTTTGTTTTATTTTGAGTTTGAGGGAATTGCTTTGAGAGATCATTAGAGAAGTAATTGTTGGTGTAATAGTTTGCTTTGTATGAACCTTATTCTATTTTTGTAGTGTTGGGTTGTGTATCTTTTTTTCATTAATCAAAATTTGTTCTCCATTTAAATTTTAAGCTTAAAATTTATTTTTCTTTTTTCATATGTAGGAATTGTTACCTTGTTAGTTGGGGAGAAGAGAGCCTTGATTGCCTTGCTTCTACTTTTCTCGATGGACATTCAAGAAACAAATAAAAATGAAGACAACACTAAAGAAAAAAATATTAATTCTAGAATATAGAAATAATGAATAATTATTTTTGAAATTTTTAAATATTTTAATATATGTTATTAGTATGATAGGTGTGTGGGTAGGTGATCTATGCAAATATGTGATGCTCTTTTGTTATGCTTGTTGTGTGAGCTACGTATGAAGAAAATAAAAAGTAAAACAAATAAAAAAGATGAAACAAGATATAGGCTGTGCTTTGGGCAGCTTATTGGGCCGCGACACCGTTTTGAAAATATTGTCGCAGTGTTTGAAAAATGTGTTGGGGCAGATTATAAGTGCCGCTTTGAAACGCTGGGTGAGAAAATGTTAATAGCGTATGAAGTGGGAGGCCTCCCGCGTCCTGCGTCTGCGTAGCGCGTTAGTGTTAATTTTTCCTGCTCTACCCTTCACCGCTCTCCCTCGCTCTCGCCTTCTCGATCTACCTTCTTCTTCCTCACCAACGCCGAGATCGAAACCAAGGTAAATATTTGTAACGAAAATCGCCAATCTCGCCCTCCCCGGCCTTTCTTTTGTTTATTCTTGCCTCAAATGAGGTATGTCTTCTTCCTCCTCCCCGATTTTTTTTTGGTGTGCACTTGATATGATGAGCTAAACTCTGCCACAATGGTGTGGATCTAAGGGTGGTTAGAGCTAAACTCTGCCTTGTATTTCACCATTTAAAAACCCTTCACAAAGAAGGGAGCAGAGAAGAAAATTTATTTTGATCTAAGAATGTTATTGGCAGACTTCTTAAAATTGTGGTAGTATATTTGGAGTTGGTGATTGATTTGGAGTTCAAATTGGTTTGATTGTACGAAAATATTACTTGAAATTTTATGACATCTCTTTTTTGTTGGTGTGCACTTGATATTCATTGAAGGATAATGGGATCTTCGAACATATTTCTCTTTTATGATAATTGGAGTGCCTTGAAGTTTTTCTTTTGCTCTGTAAAGGTGAGAAATGGGATCTTCGAATATATTGCTCTTTGAACACATTATTGAAGTTTTTATTTTGTTATGTAAAGGCGAGAAATGGGAACTTCGAACACATTATTGATTTTTTCGAAGTGTTCTCCAATGCCCTTATCTTCATTGGCTTATCATGTAGTTTTCGTAACATAATATAGAAGTACACAACTATGCTTGCTTAGGACAAGAAATGGGATCTCCGATCTAATGCCTACATGTATAATTAACATAATTTGGTAGATTAGAAGCTTGCCATTCTTTTGCTAACATTAATGCTGATTTGGAATTGGGGGGAAGGAAAAAAAATGTTGAGGAGCATTTACATACATGCCACCCAATATTGATTCTCTTTTCTATTTTGAGAAGCCATGAAGAACATGAGAATGAAGCTTTCAAAATTGAATTCAGCCCCTAATGAGTTGGCATTTTGATTGTCATTGTTTACCAGAATTTAACTACTTTTTCTTGTGCACACATCATCATCAAAGTGAGGAAGAAATGTTTATAGCCATTAGATTGTTTATCGAAGGTGATTATGCTATTATTTTTACAAAGTGGCTTATGCTATTATTTTTACAAGGTGAATTATGTTATTATTTCATATTTATGGGCTTGTAAAAAAAATGAGTGATTGCTTAATAGGTGGACAATCCAGTTTTATGTAATCTATTTGTTCAAATCAGTGTGAAACATGGCTATTTATTGTCATCGTCTCATTAGCTTTAAAATTATTAGCCTTTTGACCATAAAGTTTTATGGTTTCCTAAAATTAGATAAAATGATATACTATTATATAGATTTTCTCTATTTTTACTCTTGAGATGAGTAGTGTTTGTGTTGAGGGAAGAGCAGGTACTCATTTCACTTACTGTAGATCTTTAGATGAGTTTACTGTTGAGATGAGTTGTTAGACTCTTGAGATGTGGTATTGTTTGGGACTATGGATCCTTTTATATCTAATAATATCTAGTTTAGCCTGTTTTGACGTTGAAGCAAATGGCCGGTTATGCTTCTCATTCTTGAAAGAAGAATATTATTTCAAAAGCTTTGCAATTACTTTTTTAATTTACAATTACTTTTTGTTATTCTCTAGTTTCGTTGGGTGCAATTGCTTTTATAATTCTCTAGTTTATGTTTCTCATTGTAGAAACTAGAATATTGTTGCAAATGCTTTGCAATTACTTTTTCAATGATTTCGATTCCTTGACTATCATAATGCTAACTAGATATGGCTTCTAGATGTATGCACATATGAGATTTTGTAATGAATGTTTGCTTGGAATATGATGATATTATATGTTAAGTTCATATGTGTAACCAAAAATTCTTCATATAGTTCCAACATGGCTAAGCCGAATGACGATGACCTGTCAGCTATGTAGGATAAGGAAGTTACGTAAATTTTTTGCAATCTCTGTATTACAAAAATTGAAATTGGGAATAGGACAACCACATATTTTAACAAGGAAAATTGGCAAAATATCGCAAAAAAGTTTAAAGAATTGACGGGAAGAGATTACGACAGGCTGAAATTCAAAAATAAATAATTGAAGAAGAAGTAGAAAATTTAGAAGGAGCTCAAATGTGGATCCACCGATTCCTTCCGACGACATCCCTCTCAATCAGATGCAGGCTTCACTTTGGTTGATGACGATCAACTTATTGTCTCTCCAGAACCTTGAAAATCTATCGTTAGCCAAACATTACCTGAGAATGAGATCGAGTCGATTGAATTTGAAACTCAGGACGGTGAAGGTGTAACCGAGATGACTGCTTTGAAGGAGTCTAGCAGATGTTATATGTGGATGTTGATTTAGCCACGCTTCTTTATTTATTAGACTATATGTTGATTTCAGATGTATTTCGTTGTAGTATGGATTTGTAGTTTATGTTTTTATTAAGAATTTCGTTTGTATCATTAAAATGTTCGAATCTATAATAATGACGTGTTTGCATTTCGATTTAAATTCTTTGTTTGTTTTGTTTGTTTTTTTAGGTGTGTGAGGGCAGTGATGAATGACGGAAAATATGGCCTCATGAGTTCTTTTGGATGGCTGATTTGGTGTTCTTATCTAGTATTGCATGTGTATTCCTAAAGAAGGCAACTGATATCCTCCATTGTTTTGGGTACGTCCACTTATGAGGATTTATCTAGATGGCCTTGTTTTGGTGATATACACATCTGACACAGGATGATCATATCCAGTTGGTATTGCATGTGGAATACTAAAGAAGGCAACCTAGGTCCTCTCTTCTTGTCAATGTAGTGCAACGGTATATGAGGATCTACTGGATGGTTTTTTTAGTAATTGACACATGTATCCCAAGATGATTGTCCCCGTGGGTTGAAGTCAACCAATAACTCATTTTTTTGGAAGGTCCACTGTCTCCATTTAGTGACAGACATATGGGTTGGTGTAGTTACTAGTTTGAGACCACACACTCACTTTTTTTATGCATATTTCGGTCGAACCGGTTTTCGTTTGTTTAAGTTCTCTTGTTGCTTTATAGAACTTAATTTAATTTTCTGATCTGACAAATGACTTCTATTGTTTTATCTCAATAGCAACATGAGTTCTAGGATTTCAAGGACCTCCCGAGTTGTGTTGTGTTACTGCGGACTCCCTTACTCACGTCACGACAGCCTCATAGCAGTGAGAGGCAGTTTTACAGTTGTTGAAGGGGCGTTGCAACACGATGCAGCTTCTTCCATTGGGTCGACATTCCAACATACTCTGTTGCCGACAGTGATCGTTGTATTATGATTTCCTAGGAGGACAGTACAGCTAAGGACAAACGATGTCAGAGTTTTAAATTAAACATTTTAATATTTTTAATTGTACTTGTAGTTGCCTTTCTCTTTATTTTATTTCTTCTAATACTTACAAGATAGTGAGCAGTGTATTTTATTTTTTTGAACTGATATGTAACAGTTTGAGGCTTCTGTTCTATGTATTATTTATCTCATACAGTTCTGTTGCAAATAATTTCACCAAACAAGAGCAGAATTGTCATTTATACAACAACAACTATCAATAAGCTATTTTGAATAAGCTCCCCAAACAACAAGCTATCTTATCTAATAATCTGCAGATTATCAGATTATCAGAATACTTTGCTTATCAGCTAATTATAAATAATCAACAACTGCCCCAGACAGACCCAATCTTTTTACTTAGTTTATCTTCAATGAAGTTTAAGTTCTCAAGATAGAAGAGATGATTTGACCCATAGTCAAAGAATAGACTAATCAATCTTTCTTGAAAAAAAATCTCTTTCAAAGTTAGTATACCTAATAAAGATTGGTAGAACGAACCAGACAATCAAGGTAAGGTGAAATTGAGTTAATACCTCCTTACCCTAGCTAATGGATCTTTAATTTCTTTGCATAAGAATTCTTTAACATTTAAATCATATAGACTACAACTATAATTAATTAATCAAAGATAATAAGTCATTAATTATCCATTCAAATAACATAATTGGAACTTAATTTTTGTCAGAATTATAATATTTTTTAATACAAATTATGAGGTGACTAAAAATTATAAATTAGCACAAAAATAGACATTCAGAATCAGAAGAAGTCATGGTTAACAATATATAGTAATTCTCATTGAAGAAAAAAGAAAATAGAAGAAAGGAAAAAAAAGAGAAACAATAATTTATGAAGACTCAAATCTTAAGAGAGAAAAATTCAAGGGTCCATGAGAAGGAGCTTGAGGTTAAACATGAAAATAAAAAGTTGGTGTTCTAATTCTTCTATGAATATATAAGATTTAAAATATTTCTAAATAAAAAATTTTCAAACTATATCAAGTAAAAATTAATGAATATTTGATTGTTTTATTGGTATGTTAATTGGTTTAAATATTTCTTTCATAAATGAATTATTTCAGTCAAGCTGGATTAAGTGATTTTAGATTCTTTATGCTAAAATATGAATTAATTGAAGTAGCGTTATGTTATTAGAAATCAATGAAAGTTCAACTTTTTTAATGATATTTGAATACTTTTATAAGCAACTATATGATATTATTAAGGAAAAAAAGAAAATCTAAGATGAGAGCTATTAAGAATTTCAACAAACTCTAAATTGTGATGTTAAATTACTTGATAGCAAATAATATTTAAGTTTAGGAGAATTTGATGTATATTAAAAATGAGATATTTTATGATATCATTTATCAAATTTATATGTTAGTTTTATGCTTGTAGAGGGTTTATTTATTATTTTATGTAGAATACATGTTTGAAGTTAAAGTGGGATGCAAAATAATAAAGATTTGGACAAGTAACGATTATGGTGTCCCCTCATGAAAGACTAACAACCTAGTGCTCAGTGAGGGGCGAAGAAGTACAAGAAGTAGAGAGACCTGAATGTGGGCTCCAACTAGGCAGTGCCTAGGCACCCCCTGAGTTTAAATTGTTTGCAAACTTTATAGAGAACTTAGTGCCTTGTGCCGTCAAGGCTGGTGTGCCCACACTTGATGTCTGGTTCTCAGGGCTTCAGTGCCCATGGACGGCACACCTGTGCCACCCCTTAGTGTTTCGGTGTCCAATCATGTGGATTGATAGTTGTGCAAGATTTTCAGTTATTTTGAGCAACGAATACTATAAACTCATCCATTCTGAGCATGATAGGAATAAGAAGAGGTAGGAGGAGATGCATAGTCAATAGTGCAAAGAGTGATCAATGAAGAGGTGAGAAAGCACTTGGAGCAGTCAAATGAAGACCATTTTGAGAGTATATTTTCTTTTCTTTCAACTATTGTAAATGTGTGCGAATGCTAAGTTGTAATGAGGAAGAATTTTGTGAAGCAATCAAGCATTAATCTTGTTTGTCTGTCTTGAATTATGTGCATTTGTATTAATGGTGTGCAAGGAAAGAGTTTGTATTTTCATTTATAATGTGCAGTCACTAAGTTTTATTCTCCCTTAGATCCTAATCTAATGAATTTAGATTTAATCCTTGATTTTGTGAACCGTAGTTTTTTTAAGTGCATGTTTATATGTTAAACTTTTGCGCTTAATTTATTTATATGAATTGACCACATAGATCATTAAAATGTGTTGTGATCTAGTAATATGGAAATAGGCAAGTGGAATAATTAGGTTGACCTACTCTATTTTAGGAGAATAGGAATATTATTTCTAGAATAGTGGGATCGCATAGGGAAATATGGTTTTCATGATTAAGTGATCAAAATTGTAATATAAAATCCTGATACTTCTATGAACTTGGAAGAGGCCGAGTGGAGTTTTTCGTATTTGTCAACTATTTTAAGTTCAATTGGATTAATCAAGTTTTTGAAGGTCCCTTTCATGGAATATTCTTCATCTGCTAGAAAATCTTTTTGTCCATATTAGTTTAGTTTCTTTCAAAATTATAAATTAATCAATCTTAAAATTCAAAAATTTTAACTCTTGAAGATAGACATAGAACTAGTAAACATGATCTTTCATCTATTGTAGAAATTTACAAGTTTCATGTGAGAATGGTACACATACTCAAATCAATATATTACTTGAGCGACACGAATACGTAGTTGACATATGCTTCATAACATTGCACCATCAACTAAGCAATTAATGTCTAAATGACTACGTTTAATTAAAAGTTCTTTCTTGTTACTATGAGAAAAGAATAACCATATGGGGGCTTTCCCTTATGGAAAATTGCAAAACAAATTTTAAGGTTTTTGCATAATAAGAACAAAATATATGAGTGCTAACTTATTTATAGCCTAATGTGCTTTCTAAAACATTGTACTAGACAAAATGTCCCTCTCAAGAGGTTACGATATAATTCTTGGAGCCATATTAACATAAGAAAATTTTCATCCAACATTTAAACCTCATACATACATATTTGTGAGAAAATTAAAATATTTATTTAATTATCTTTTAATATCAAATTTGTAACATTAAGAATATAAAATATGTGCAAAAGAGAATATATTAGTTAATCAGTCAAGTTTGAGATAATTACTACACTTATTATAAAATCAAAATTAATTACCCATGCTAAATCTTAGAAGATTCACACGTTAACTTCTTTATTACTTCAACATTGACTTATATGTAATAAACTCCTTAATTCATGGCCAATACACCATGTATATAATAATGCATAAAGGACTCATAATAAAAACCCATATATATATATATATATATATATATATATATGTGGTTGTGTTTTTCTTTAGTTTTTGTTCCTGTTTTGGGCAAGTGGCCTTTCTATATCTTTCATATGCACTGATGCACACATTAAAGAAAAATGGAAGCTGAAGATGTGGTGTGGTGATGTTTTGCCAGAAAAGAGCAGAAAAGCTGCATTCATGATTCACAATGCTAGCTAGCATGCTTACAATTATTCCTGATCTGGTTGGCAAATAATCTTCCAACATTCTAAATTTAATTTTCATACTTAAGCTAAATAAAACAATTATAATCATCAAGTAAAGTTACATAGTTTATCAACCATATTAGCACATTAGCATGATAGCAATTAATCACTTAATAGTGCAAAAATTAAAAGAAAACAAGATGAATTTTTTTGCGAGTTCCAAAGAGATTGGAGGCTCACGGGTTAAGAATTTCCCACTTCGACCATAGTTTGCATGGAAAAGAGAGCAAGAGTTTTGTCGCTTGTTGAAGCTCAAGTTTCTGTTTGGCAAATTGGGGAAGAGCAAGAAGAATCCCAAGCTTCGCTTTCTATTTCTCTTTATCTACTTTGCTTGATGCGACTCTGACAATGTCCTTACTCGCCTGTATTTTGCTCCTTTATTTGGCAGAAATTTTATTCGGGATTAGTTTTTGGAATATTTATAAACATACCGCACAAAACTTATATATTTATATATATATATATATATAAATATAAAAGTGTATTTCATTTTGTTATGTGTTTTTATGATTTGAGTAGTATATAAGCATATGCATGTATATATTAATATTCAGGTGTTAGATATATAAGAATATTAGAATTATGTGACATATATGTTCAATTCTGATTTGTTCATCTAATTGATCGCGCTAGTCGTATTTTATTTAGAAAATAATTCTCATATTTATAGTGAAGGGAGTGCAAGATAATACTACACCTTTGTCTCCATTTTAATGGGGTCTGTGTAAGGGTATTTCATGTATTTTACATGTATTAATTTTTTGTCTGTCTATTTTTTGGCTTAGCCGACTGAGTTTAATGGGCCTCGAGTCAGTAAAATCAACTCGATTGACTGAGCTTGGTCTCTACAGTCGGCTGGGTCAACTAGGTCGGCTCGATATGCTGATCTTTGACTCCTAGTGAGAAGCTTTTGTTGGCAGAATATCATTAAGTTATTAGGCAGAGGATGATTAGTCGTAATCTAATAGGTAGCTCGCTTCTCGACGAGAAGAGACTGTGTGTTGACTATAAGACTCTTTGTTGTATATGTTGTATTTAAATAATTCCTTCTAAATTTAGTCATGAAATTAGTGACGTTTTTTTTTCTTAATTCATAATAAAATTAGAGATGAAGTAGATTGCAATTTTAAAAATCATAAAAATTAGTATCAATTTATTTTAAATTTCACGTGCATGAGAAACAGCGCTAAGAATATAGTGAAAAAAAGAAAATTTACATACATGCCACTAAATTCTTAAGTAATTATATATCTAATTCCTAAATTTTGATATTTATATTTATCAACGAAATATGTATTTCATTTTTAAACAATTAATGGGAGAGATATATTTAATATTATCTTAAAGATTTGAATGTTATGCAATATATATATAGGAATGACCAAAAATTATTCCTAGGTGTGCTAAATATTCGAGTACCGCACTCAACACGTGAGGGGCTTCGAACCCATGACCTAATGGGACTTACGACCTTCAGAAAAGTTGCTCTACAAACAGATCACAGTACACACCCTACTATATATATATATATATATAAGATTTGTTGTTTGTTTGTAAACGCCCTCAAAATATAAGGACAAGGTAAAGGAAGACTTCTCCTTCCTTGAAGAAGGCGGGCAACACTTTTAACTTGTCGGGTGGGCATTTATATTCATTTCACAATATTCTTAACTATTTATATATCAAACATCTGAACAATCATAGTTACATAGTCACCATTCAAATTTTTTACATCACATTAGAAATATTACCATCACTATTTTTCCAAAAATATGAAATATATATTTTTTCATGCATTAAATTATGACACCAAAATTTCTAATTGTAAATATAAAACATTAGGTGTTAAATATATAAATGCATGAGAATTGTGAGGTATGCACGTAAGAAACATGGAGGCAGAGTTGCAGTGCAGAAACAGTAGAAAACCATGGAGGAGGTGCGCATCAAGACTCCTACTGTCTGTAGTGCTGTTCCAGGCTTTGCCTTCAATTCCATGAACAATGCGTTAAAGCTGATATACTTCCACATAGGGTGAAGCTGAATATTACTGCATAAAAATATTGTGGCTGGATGCAAAAAAAAAAAAATTCTCAGCACGAATCTTAAGGTAATTAAACGGCCTAGAAGATCAGAGGTGAAATCCAGTAACCTGTCAAATTCAAAGGATTGGTGAGTCGATCGGCCGAAGAAAAACTGGCCGGCCAATGAAAAGTCGATCGGACTGAATTCCGCCCGTTTATCGAATAATTGTCTGGAACGAAGACAACGACATCAATCGACTGGCTATCACTCGAAGGACGCTTGGATTCTCAAAGTCAAAGCCGATTAATACTTATATGGAATAAGTTGACCCAAGCCAGCTAAGTCGACCGATTCAAGGACATGCCGATCGAAAAACATAGGCCTATATAGCTGTTAACATCAGTTGGTGTGGAAAAAGGATTTATGTCAGTTACGCACGAAAAAGTGCCAGAATCAGTTATAAATCCAGTAAAAAAAAAGTATTTGTTATAATTTTGAAAAGGCATCAAAAAGGGAAAAAAAATGATATCTAATGTTCTTAATGACTTGTAACTTTTCATTAAAGTACGGTAAAAATGTAATTATATCAAATGTCTCCCATCATTATACATATGGACCTTTTTATGAATGAAGGCATGGCTATTTTCCCCCTAAAACTACTCTTTCTGCACACTTTTACTGTGGTTCTCTTCTTTCCCTCTTTTTGCTCCTTTTCTCGAGGCGTGTTCTAGAGAAAAATTAGAATTCAACATCATAAAAAGTGGTTTGGTGAGTATGGACATTCCCCAGATGAGAAGTAGAACACACATTCGAGAAGAAGAAATTCAACTTAGAGATACTTAAAAAATGGAGTGCACTCGAGAATTTGTACAAAAGCAAATTTAATAACTAAAAGATCAGATGATGATCACCATTCGAGATGTAATTATCTAAAGGGAGGAACAACAACCATTCATACGAGGAGGAGAACCTAGCGATAAACTACATCTCCTCAAGGAGCTCCTTGAGGGGAACCTCCAGCACCTGGCGGACGAAGAACCGACTTGGAACCCTAAGACAATAAGACCCCCAATACATTGATAGTGATGGGTCTACGCCGATGGAAGTACATTGATCTGGACACACAAAGATGCCCCGACAACATCTGTCAAAGAGTGCTTTCTATTTGAAAATCCTTGAGGTCGAACTTCTAGAGATGTTCAAATCCCCCCACCTTGACTCTTACATGGGTTAGCCCGACCTTGTTGACCACATCGTTGTCTTTGAAACTCCAACAATTATGCTAAAGATCACTGATGCATTGAAGTGCCAGATTTTCCTTACCATGTCAAGGGAGGCTGCCCTCAGATGGTTCAATGACTTATCGATGGTTGTTATCCACTCTTATGATTATTTCAAGAAACTATTCATGGCACACTACGCTAGTGTCAGTTGCTTTAATTTATTTAAGTATAATTTTAAATTTTAAATTAATTTTTTTTAATTTTAGCAGCTGAGACCAAATAGATCTCATATGTTTAATAGTTCAAATAATCGAGCACAATATTATAAGTGATAATCATTCTGAGAGATGAGCATATCACTTGACAGTAGACTCGATTATATAAACTAAAAAAAATATGACATTCGTTTAGTCTGTGAAATATAGGACCAACAATTCCCCTACATAATATAAGGATTAGATAGGGTTTAGATTTTCTGGGTTACTACTTCTCCTATATAGGTGAGCCTCTATAGTTAATTACATTTTAGGAAATCAAAGTCACCTAAGAAAACTCTCAATTAAGATCAGAAATTTGTCTTAAAGAATTCAAAGTTAAGTTCTCACGTTTGATCGTAAAAAAATCAATTGAGAAGGGCTCAATTAGGAACAATTATTTTGGAGATGAAAGGAGTGAGAGGTAGAAAATGTCATAGATTTGGAGAAGAACCTCGATGACTTCTCAAACTATCATACTATTTGGCTTTACATTTTTGAAAAGGATGTTTTTGATGTTTTAATACTGCAATTTGTTAAAGTTTAAGGCTTACACTTATACGACATACAATAGTGTAAACAACCTAGAATGATGAAAATATTTACATCGTACCGAATGAGAAACCTCAGAATCCTAAAAGAGATAGGATTTATATTGCAAAATATGATTGTGCAAAAGTATAAAGTTAGTGTGAGGATTTATATCGTACCATTCAAATAACCTCGAAGTCTTAAGGGTTTTTTTTTAAGAATAAGGGAAGTTTAATTGAAGTTCATCCTTCGCTTCATCTTGAATCTTGATAGTCAACTAATGTTGTCTTCCATCTGCTTGCATCCTCATCTTACCTCTCAGACAGGTAGGTTCAAGCTCCTTATTATGATAGTCTCGGGGTTTAAGAAGTGTATTTAAACTGGTGATAATTAGTTATTATTGAGTCGTAGGGTCTTGCTGCAGGGTTTCTCCTTACAGGCGGTCTACTGTCCTCTACCCTCGTGGTCTTTTACAGGTATAGTAGATAACAGAAAACTATTGTTTCATGTGTAAACAAACAAATATATATATTGAAGTGCAGTAAAATATAAAGTGTAGTAAAAAGAAAGTGATTGTACATACCTGTCGCTTCTGACATTGTTTCTAAAGGTTTAAAATTACAGGTAAAGCATGCAAGTATTACAAAGAATTAAGTAGACACAAAAGATATTAGCATACGTATATAAAAAAGTTAAGTAGCACATATGTGAAAGATCAGAGTTGGGCATAAGAATTCCACTTAGGGGTGGGCTCAAAATTTGGAACAAAGCCCTGAAAATTCTCGAGACTTCCGTAGGCAACCATCAACATCATGTATATGAGACTCAACATAAGATAAAAGACTACTAGCAAAGCAATCTGAGGAGGGTAACCTCTTGCCCCATCTATGTGACTGACACTTGAACTTGCCAAAAGTAACACTCAAAATTTCTTAATTTGTCATAATTAAAGTAATTTAAGCTTTCATTTGGCAGGTGATTACCCAACCTACAATGGTTCCTAAGACTTTGGTACACCTAAATTCTATGTGCAGGGGTCTCACATAAGTATACATGTTGTACAAGTAATATCGGTTTTTTGTGTCTGGAATATTAATCCCATAAAGAGTGATGTAATATAACATAAGAGAAGTTCTAGCATAATAAAATTAGTCTTAGCTTGGAAGTAAAGTTGGGTTTATATTGTTCAAACTGGTCCTACTAAATTCTAGCAAACTACTATTGAAGGTTCACTCCTATAGAAATCCTATTAAATGTATTGAATTGATGAAAAATAAAAAAATAAATATGAAATAAATGTTAAGGACCAGTTTGAGTGATTGTTATATTCAATACCTCTGGTTCACTCAAACTGGTCCTTATGAATTTCATTTCATTTTTTTTCTTTTTAGTGATTGTAATATTTTGAGGATGATTTTTATCAAAAAAATTGTAGTAAGCCCAATGTTTTATAAAATATCCAAAATCTTATAAAGAAGGTATTCATAATGTAATCCTGAAACACCTTTAAAACCTCCTGAAACACTCCCAGTTCATTTGGCTTTCTACATTGTTGAGTTGATCAATACACTTATGTTAGAAATATTTCATGTTTTAAACTGTGCTCAGTGTTTTATGTCATAATTTTCCAATGAGTAAAAGGCATTTGTTAACTCTAGATATTATAGTAGGAGTCATGTGGACAAAACCCTAAGGGTACATCTGCAAAACTTTGAGAAACTTACACTCTCGCCCTTCCATTGTAGTTGAGCTTGAAGCATCCAAATATGATCTATTATCACTGATATTTCTCTTAACTTGCTCCAAAATGTTGTTAAGCTAACCCTAGCTCACTACAAATCTCATAGGGCATGGAGGGCCAACTTATGATTTTTGAAAATTTTACAATATGTATTTAATCTTCATCAAAAGGGCTAGGAGTTCTCTCTGAAAAATGAATGGGGTTTAAATTAGTAACTTGTTAGGCTCCCAATCCATACCCCCTCACCATTTGATCATCCAAGCTCTCACATCTTCCTATATCTAACAATTCAATTAATTACCAATTTTACCCTTCTTTAGAAAATGTCATGAATGGGTTACTACCTAATTACCCTTTGTGTTTCAATTGTTTTAGTGAGAAAATTATAACCTATTTTAACCCATTACCCTTTGATCCAACCAAAAGTTAGGGTTAGAGTGTAAAACCCCAAAATTACCATTATGCTCTTAGGGTTAATGCTCTCATAACTCTCACATTTTTAATTAAATGACCTTGAAACTTCATGGACCTCTTACTCTTGAGCTAATTAAAACTTCAGAGGTGAAATTATATTTTTCTGTGATTCCATTATTTTTTGCAATTATTTGAACCCATAATCATGAATTTTCAATAATAATTAATTTAATTATCTAAAATATGTTCTTTGTCCTTAAGAAAAATTTTGTGTTATTGCTAAATTTTAGAGGACTAATTGGGACAATTTTCATAATTTTTCGGATTATATTTTAAATTTTATAGTTTTTAATTTATTTTATCAATAAAATGAGTATAAAATACATTTTTTAATTTCAAAATACTCCATTTTTCTTTAATCGCTTTAACCTTAATAAACCTACCAAACTTAATTATAATTTTTTTACTTATATTTTATTTTTTTATGATTATTTTAAGTAAACAGAGGAACTACCCTAAAAAATTAGGGCTTTTAGGGCTAGAGGTGATAAGTGATTTTGAAAAAAATCAGAGAATATCCCTAGGCTCTTGAAGAATAAGCCTTGAAAATTTTATGCCATGGTGATTAATATTTAATTATTTATAATTAAAATAGTCTATGGAGTACTTAATTAATTTATAATGAAATATAAGATAATTACTTTTAATTTTAGGTTCACTAAACTCCCTTATGTTTATTGAGCATATGCGTATTTTTATTTTTTTTTTTCTGACTTTTCTGCATGAAGATTTGATTTTGAAAAGTTACATTTATTTTTCTATATTTATTTAATCTTAAAATTTTCGATTTATCTACTTAATCACGTCGGTGACAACTCATCCTCGACGTCTCCAAAGCTCCGCTCGACACTTTCTGCTTATTTGTACTTTCCACGTAGGCTGCCATTTTTGTCAATGGTACAGTGTCTTTAATCACATCAATCCACCATTTGAACCACTTTGAGCCATCCGTTTTAAATACACAGTAATGGATAGTATACATTCATCATCCTAAATGAACTATAACTCGACAACTTTCTATGATATAAGATTAAGATCTCGCTTTATACTCAACCAAAGCTCATGGGGTTTGCTCATACGCGTTTATCTACGTAAGATGAGCACATGTATACGGCTTGGTGGACATGGATTGCTCATTCTCTTTATAAAAGTCCAAAACCAAAAGCGATTTAGGGATTTTTGAGCTATAACTTTGCCTAAGAGGCGAGGACTCGATTGGGTTGGTTGAGAAGTTCTGCTTTGTCACCACGAATCTCCTTTAAGTTTTGTTTTTCTCTATAGATGGGCCTAAGTATGACATATACCAAAAGGTGGCTCAAGTGTGGTTTAGGGCTATGTAGAGGCCACTGGAGATGGGGATTCTGATTGGGGAAGTAGTTTTGATGTGCAATGAAGCTTTTCAGTTGATTAATTTGATGTTTTGTGGAGTTCGGTGAGATGGCCGAAAAAAGTTACGAATTTAAATTGAAAAATTAGGGTAATGGGGATGAGCTTCATATTAGTGTAGGAGCAGTTTGGAGAGAATTTGATAGAGATTTGCTAGGGTTCAAGCACTTCTTTTTTTTTGTTGCTGTGAAATGGTGGCCCGTTTATAGGCCAAGGATTGAGGCCAATTAGACTGGCTAGTGGGTGGAAAAGAAGGCTGAGGTGGTGGTGATGTGGAGGCCAAGCTCCAATGGGGGTGAGCCATATTGGATGGGCTCAATTTTGGGCTTTCCCCCATGGGTGGATTTTAGCTTTAGGCTTGTTGCCGACCATGGTGGTCGGCCAAGGCATGGGTGGTCACCATCCACCTGTGGGAGGTTAGTAGTGGTTAGTGGTGAAGTCAATTGGGTGGCGAAAAGTGTCCATAGGTTGAATTTAAATGGAATGGGGTTTGGATCATTTTTGGTTTGACATGGGTTTAACTCATGGAAATGGGTATGGGTTGCTTCCAAGGTGGCCTGACCTGGTGGCCAGCATGGGTACTTGGGTGGTCATGTCTCAATCATGGGGATTACAACCTATCATGGGTTCATGTAAGTCATGAGAGTGGTTAAATGTTTTTTTGGGATTTCTAAAAGAGAGTACTCCTTTTTCCACTTCAGAAATGGTGACATGACCATGGCTAAGGTGGCTTACATTTGGCTTGGGTAAGGCTTCATGGCTTGCATATAGCTTGGATATTTTTCATGAGGATGTATTTTAAAATATTTGGGCATTTTGTGAGGTGTTTTCACGGAACAAAATTTAGGAAAATTCAGTCGTGAACTTTAGGACTGATGGTTTGGTTTTAATTAAATGGATAAGAGAAAATATTTCATGTCATAATGGATGGGCTTTTGGTATAGTGGACTTTAAAACTGATTATGAGAGGGTTGGTTTTGGGCTTGAATAATGAGCTTGGATTTGGTTTTAATGGTGTTAAAAATTAATCATGATGAATTTCATGAGGCCTTGAATTCATCATGATGAAATTTAGGACTTAGGCTTGGTGAATTTTGGGGTTGGTATGGAGGTTCAAGTTTGGTGAATTTTGGGATTTGAGTGTTTTAGGATGAATTTGAATTTAAATTTTGGTAATCTTGGATTTGGGTTTGAAATTGGGTGAGACTGGATTTAATTTTGTATTTTAGTAGATTTGAGGTGGATTTGGTAGATTTGGGTGGCTTAGATTGATTTTGGTGGATTTGGGTTAGTGAATTTAAGTGGTGAGTGTGTATAGATGAAGTTAGATGCACGACGATGTGAAGTTTAGTGTGTGTGGGTTGAAGTGAATGTAGTGATGTGAATGTGTATGTAGTGATATGAATGTGTATGTAAGTTGCAATGAGTGTTCAAGTTATAAAGAGTTTCCCTAAGGCCTTATGATTCTATGGGAACTCTCTTTGAGTTTCATCATGTTCATCTTAACCAACTCAACCAAGTGAGACCACCCATGTGAAACTTCAAAAAAGAGTCAGGAGGTGTTAGAATTTCTAGGTGGGTGGATCTCATTACTAGTTTTCTAGGATAATCAATAGGAAAGTCTAAGAGAAGAAGTAGACCTCACCAAAAATAAGGCCAACAAATGGATCCCCAATAGGTGTGGTGAGCTTAACAAGCACACCACTGATCCCGAAAAATATAGTTGTGTAAAATTTATAAAGTTGACTCCGCTTTGCAACGACATCAAAAAACTTGATGTGGTATTTTATAAATAATAGCATTAAGCACTTGAAGTTGGAATTCTACGCAAATATACGTATCGTTATCAAGTAATATAAGACTTTCTGTTTAAGTCCCAAATATTGATCCCACGAGGAAAGTTTAAATTTGAAATGATAAATTAACTAGGAAATTTACAGAAATCAAACGAAATTATTGTCACTAATTTCGAAAGTTTAAGATATTATCAAAGCTAAACTATTTACTACTAACATAATTTAAAAGCAGGTTTTAAAATTAATAACTACTAAATTATATTTATTTGATGAAGTTTTCTAATATGAAAAAGCAACTTTCCCATTACAATGAGTTTTTTGAAAAATGAGATGAGATAGGAGCAATTTTAATTCTCTACCCTGATTTAGTGTTATAGAAAATCATTGGCTAATAAGTCGCTTCTCGTTTGGGATACGACGAGCTTACTTCTCAGTCTGACCTCAAAGCAGAGAGACTTACTCTCTGCTTTGTGGCTTAAAGAGATCTCATAAAGCATCAAAATGTTTCCTATGAAATAACCATCCTTTATAATACCCTTGCTAGTTATCAGTCAATTATATGCAAAATTCCTCTGATCAAGTTTATTCTTGGGCAATAATTAATTAAATGATATAAATCCTTTTGGCAGTACTCTTGGCCTTAGAAAAAATTCATAAATTTGGCTCTCTGGTTTGGCTAGCTTATGTAGGTATTTGTTTCGTGGATATTTGGTTCAAGGTGTGGACGTATACTTTTAACCAATCACACTAGGTTTACCGCACATGGCTCTTCTCATTTTCTTTTTTAAAAATTTACTTGTCGACATCATTTTTCCTTACTTTTTATAATTCTTTTCTTCTATGTATAATCCATATGATATGAAAGAGAGACTTATTCAGAAGAGGGAATTATACGATGATAGACAAACTGGCGACTCCAAATTATTTTCAAAAAAAACTAAAACATCCACCAACCATCCCAAAGATCCCTCGGCTCTGGAATCTGAAGAACTAGTATGTGGGAGCTGCTCTTTGACCATCAATACTACCTATCTATCCTCCCATCGTTGATCACCTGGATCTCCCAATGAAGTCACTTGGCCCTGCTGATTAAGATCAAGGTCCTCCCTTTTTCTTTTTATAGTTTTTTCTCTTCCATAACCCTTCCACTTGCAGGACGAGACGAAGCACTCATCTCTCCCAAAACCATAGGGAGAACATTTTTATCAAAGTGACCTTGAGCTTTAACACCAAACATGGTGTCAATTATAGTTCATAAAAAGGGGAGTAAAGAAGAAAACCTCATTGATCATATTTATAGGAAATATAAGCAAGAAAATGTAGGAAGTAATTATTAATATATTAAAATATTGAGATTATAGATGAAACATTTCATCATGAAGATTCTTTTATCTTTATTATAACACAACCTTATAGGAGCAATAAAATTGAGGAACTAATATGTATGCAAGAAAATCATCAACACAAATTGCAAATAAAGCGACCTGGGAGAGGCAAAATTCAATGACTTGTTAGATTCAAAGATCTCAATGTGCCGATTGGCTGAAGATAAGCTGAAGACCGATAAAAAGTTGATCAAATTAAATTCCACTCGTTTATCAAATAATTGCTTGGACCAAAGAACAATACTGTCGAACATAGAATCGATTGACTATCACTTAAAAGACACTCAGATTCTCAAAGTCAAAGCTAATAGATGCTTATGTGGAATAAGTCGACCCAAATTAACTAAGTCAACCAATCTAAATGTATTCAAATCGAAAAACATAGACTTGTCTAGTTGTCAACATCAGTTAGTGCGAAAAGTTTTTTATGTCAATTTTAAGTATGAAAATGTGTTAGAATCAGTTATAAATCAGAAACACACTAGTATCAGGTATCATTGTAAAAGGCATCTAAAGGGAAAATACAGATTTGTAACGCCCCTAATTAAATAAGGGCAAATAATGACTTGTAATGCTTCATTAAAGTAGGGAAAAAGTGTAAATATATCAAATGTCTCCTAAGATTATAAATAGGGATCATTTTATGAATGAGACACAATTTCCTCCCCCCACCCACCTATTGTTCTCTCTTCTTTCCTTCTTCTTTACACTCTATCCCTCGAGACAAGTTATAGATGACAAATCGGAATTCAACAACAGGCTTGATTCAAAAATCCATTCAAATTTATGTGAAATTCAAGCGAATTCTTGTAATTTCCTGTAAAATGATTCAATTTCAAAGACTCAATCCATTTATTTTTTTTTTTCATTAAAAAACTTATATTAATTGTCATTTTTTTCTTGAGTTATTATAATGTATTAAAAAAAATGTGTATGAGTCATAGTGATGATCTAATAAAGTTTTCATCTTATTTTTGTCATCTTGAATAGGAAATTGCTATTAAAAAATATATTGTTTATTTTTCTTAAACAAGAAAATTACATACTAATTATTCTAGAACCGAAAGCTTAATATAAAATTAAGGACAAAACTTATATAAATTTGCTTCAATTCTTTCAAATCAAATGCCACATAAAATACTTTATAAAAAGTTCCTCATATAAGTTATAGTTGGGTTAGCTACATGATGACTTGTATTAAATAACATCAAGGAGAAAATATATAATTTTTCCTATCAACCCTAAAGTTTAGAAGAGTACAACTATGTTGTGCATGATGGGAAAATAGTGAAGATGCCTTTAAATTTTCAAAAAGATAACTTGATTTTAATATATTGGTACATGATATTCACCAAAAAAATCTCATCAATATAACTATTTATAATAGAAAGGGAGGGCATTAACAAGCATCACACCCAACTCCTATGCATGACAAATCGAACACCTAAACTTTAGCTTTTACTTGTATAACATTCCATATGAATGGAGTGATATATGCATGTAAATCTTCCCAAAAGAATATTAAAAGCAAAGACAAAAACAAAACAAAATTGATCTATATAGGTACGTAAGTGCACGTCGAGAAAATAATAATATTACAACACATTAGTTTGAATAATTTTGAGTTACTTTGTGACGTAGAGTCCTGTATATTTCGTGAGTTCATATAATCTAGAGAGAACTTATGAGATAAGAGAAGGAGGTGCAAGGTAGTAGAGGATTTAAGGTCATTGGTGTTATTCTAAATTGTGATGATCATCCTCTCTATCCCTTCCCTCTATTTATATATCTGCCAATGCTTTTGCTCTCACATGTTTAAAAAATAATAATAATAATAATAATAATAATAAATAATGCATTGTAAGTCAGAGTATACAGAGCATGTTTAGATTTGGCATTGAAAAGATCTTCTTCATGAGTGTCAAGCGGCTCATAAATGGGCATAGCCAGATTTTTCTTCCCTCCTTTTGTCATGCAGACGGCCTTGAGAGATTGATTAATGAACTCAACAGTGAAGCTTGACAAATTCACACAATCTCAATGAACAGGCCTAATGAGTTCATGTGAACTTGGCATGGAAGCTTGTAGTATTCGGTGAGTTTGGCAAATAGAGGACTGACTAGCTTGCTAAGTCCTAAAATGTGATCTTCAACGGTCATTACTTCGATGAATGTGATCGACAAATACGATGTGGTGAGCGGGCTTCGGATCTACGACAAACAGGCTCAATTTGATAGGTCCAAAAGGCCCATCTAGCGTGCGGGCCTCCCTGAAAGCTTAGAAACTTCATTTTTTGGATGCACAAAGAGTTACCTTGCATGACTGAATGTCACAATATGATAAAAGTATATATTTAAGTGTCTTAACCATAGTTAATATAGATTTAATATGACACATCAATGATGATACAATTATAAAATAATTACCTTTTTTCCGCCCATGATAAAAAAAAAATCACCTATGAAATTATTAAGAAAAAAATTAGTGCGCCTTAAAAAATGTTTCTTGCTACAAATGTATGTCACAAAAGAGAACTCTTATAATGACTCGTACGAAGGTTTTTTTATAACAACTTTTGAGGTCAATATAGGGCTGTCAAGGCGGCTCGTTATTCATGAACAGCTCGTGTTCAGTTCTTTAAGAAGCTCGTGTTCAGCTTATTCTCTAAGTTAACGAGCCAAACACGAACAAAAATTTGTTCGTTCGTGTTCGGCTCATTTTGACTCGAAATATTACTAATAAATTATTTATATGTATGTGTGTGTGTGTGTGTGTATATATATATATATATATATATGTGTGTGTGTGTGTGTGTGTGTGTGTGTGTGTGTGTGTGTGTGTGTGTGTGTGTGTGTGTGTGTGTGTGTGTGTGTGTGTGTGTGTGTGTGTGTGTGTGTGTGTGTGTGTGTGTGTGTGTGTGTGTGTGTGTGTGTGTGTGTGTGTGTGTGTGTGTGTGTGTGTGTGTGTGTGTGTGTG
>NW_018165573.1:194768-196950 GCF_001263595.1 Phalaenopsis equestris | reverse complement strand
CCGCCTCGTTTCCGGCTCGCTAAGCAAACGAGCCGAACACGAACATATTTTTTGAGCTCGAAATATAAACGACTCGTTTACACCCCTACGTCTATATAAATCATTCAACTCTTGTCATTTATGATGCTCCAGCCATCAAATAGTTATAAATTCAATGCAGTCAGAATCACTCTGAATCATCAAATAAATTTACTGTAATTTTCCATCAGTATTACTTTTATTTTTAATATTTCATATTAATTCATTAATTTTATATTAATAGGATGATTAGTTGAAATATTAAATTTGTTTAATAAAAGGATCAAGGTTGAAACACGAAAACTGAAAGCAGACGTGTGATGTAAGTAGTGTTTCTGGGGCTGGCTTAAAGAGCAAAGCCCATTTAAAAATATCTTCTGTTGGGCCTATTAATGGGCTGAAAAGCGTATCTCAGCCTTTAAAAAATAAAAATTATTTTTTCAAAAAAAAATCTGACGAAATGGAATAAAATGTAGATAGTTTTTATTACTACTAGTATTATTATTATTATTATTGTTTTTGCTCATTTCATATAATCAAATATTTATTATCCAAACACTCAGCAGTTGGGATGATAAGGGATAAATAACTTTTAAGCCTTGTTCTGATCAATTTGTATTATATTACATACTCAAAATTATCAACATTTGAATTTTAAGCTTAGATTAACATCAACATAATTAGATAAAATTATTTTCAAATATTACATCAGGACTCCGAATGTAGAGCTACATTCGGATTGTAATAGTTAGGAATATCCCACTGTGTTACATGAATATTTCATCTGCATTATTTGTAAAAAAAATGAAGTGTTATTCAAGTATTATATGGTGTTATTCGATTATTTTGCGATGTTATTAGAATATTCCCCCGTGTTATTTCATTTGGGTTTGTAATATTTGACATGTTCCCCGTGTTATTTCAATTTACAGTATGTTATTGGAATAACACAGCCCCAAATCAAGTCACGCAGGGGAATATTCCAATAACACTTCAGGTCCAAATCAAGTAACGTAAGGGTAAATGCCACAATTTTTTTCCTTATTAAAGCCATCATCTAATTATCATTAGTTGTAATGTGAACATCTTTTAAAGTGAGAAATCCATTGAATCAGTATTTTCACGTCTAACATCTAATCTTTGATATTTACATGCATACCATTCAAATTTTAACATGCATAAAAGAAATATTAATATTATTAACTTCTTAAAAATGAAATATACCTTTTGATGCATATGTTTATAACAACCAAGTGTTCTAAATATAAATATCAAATCTTAAGATGTTAGGCATGTAAATACATAAGAATTGTGTGGTATGAAGTAAATTCCCTTTTTTTTTATTTGTATGTCATTTTTTTTTTTAAATTCAAGATGGGTTTTTTAGTATTTAAATTTGTTATAAAATAATTAAATTTCAAGCTTTAATTGATTAAATAATTAATATTTAAAAAACATCATTTTGCAAAATTAAAAAATAAAATAATATCGCATCAAGAATATCATTATCACTATTTTTGAAAATAAAATAAATATTTTATGCGAAGATAAGATGACATGAATAAAAATTAAAGTTTGGTGTTAGATATGTAAATACATAAAAATTATGTGGCTTGAATGTAAAACTCCTATATAAAAAAAAATCATGGTTGAGTGCGGACATTATCATATATTTTTCAATTCATAATTTTATTTTGGAATCACAATATAATATTAGAGTGAATGCATGCTGAACACGTAGATCAATAACGATCGTGTATGTATATATATATATATGACGAAATTGATGTATCTACTGATTTTATGAAAAAAATTGGACGTGATAAAGTTATTTTTATTTTATTATTGTTGAAATTAGGGCTGTCAAAAAAAAGTTCGTTGTTTGCGAAGAATAGTTCGTGTTCGGTTCATCAATGAGTTCGTGTTCGATTTGTTCAATAAGTAAACAAGTCGAATGCGAACAAATTTTTTTCGTTCGGTTAGTTAAACGAATCAAACACGAATAGTGATGCGTTTGTTCGTGTTTGAATCGTTATTGTTCGAAATATAAAATAATTTAAAATAATTATATATAAAAAATTTATGATATTTTAAAAAATTAAATTTTATAAATTATAATATATATTAAATTAATAATAATAATAATAATAATAATAATAATAAT
>NW_018165573.1:192797-194649 GCF_001263595.1 Phalaenopsis equestris | reverse complement strand
GAATAGCTCGTGTTCGGCTCGTTCGTTAAAAATTGAATACGAACAGTGACTTCATGAATAATTTTGAACACGAGCTTATTTCAAACAAACTAAATTTCAAACGAACCAAACACAAACACAAGTTCTATTTATTCGTGTTCGATTTTTTACCTCCCTAGTTGAAAACAACCAAAGATAAGCTTTTATATTATAATTTCTTTGAAATGCCGCGTAATGGGATGATGTCACAAGGCGAAAATGGAGAAAATTATATATATATTTTTTAATATTATATTTTGTTTCATGGGAAGGTGATTTATTTTTTATTTTTAGCAAATCTTAGTGGTGGTTTAAGTGGTTGTTTCTAAGATAGGGAGAGGGAGAGGAAAACTCTTGATTTTTTTTTAATGTTTTTCAGCTTATATAATTATTTATGATTTATAATCTAAAGATTATGTATGTATTAAGTTTAGTCAATTTTCTTGATAGTTTTTATTTATTTATTTATTTAATATGCATGTGTAAAATATAAGGATAGTTCAATGATGCATGGGAGCACTTTAATTTAAAGGTTTAATTTACTTATGCACTTCATCAATTAGAATTATAGGATGCATGCATGCAAGATAGCATGAAGTATTCATGTGTTTTATTTCAAATCATTTAAAAATGTATGCACTTGCAAATGACAAGTCTAGCTTTTTATACCATCACAAGTATTTTTTTAAGAAAATTTGCACTTACTAATGGCCATGTTATCTTTAAGAAGTTAAAATCATGTGAGCCATTGTTTTTAATGATGACAAAGAGAATAAATTATTTTAGTTTACACTTGAAGGTCTTAATTATGAATAGATTTTCTCAAACATCGTAGTTGTTTTCATTGTTGTTGATGTGTTTAGTCATCTACTACATCTAAAGAATCTATTATCTTAAGCCTTATGACTGATGAAAATAGTACTCATAATAAATATAAATCTATTGAAGTTTCAGTTGAGCTAAGTGTGAAACACAATTATTTAAAGAACTTGATGAAGGTAGAACACCACCTGCTTGTGTTTAAAGTCATAAAGAGCTGTCGATGCTATTTTTGGTTGGAGGAGTTGCCTGTAAGAAGCTGTCGATCACCGTAATCGAAATCCCGTCGCCTGCTTCGGAATGACGTTTTAATTTACATATATATTTAGTTTTAGAAAAATATGAAATCAAATTGACCCAATATTTTTCATAGTTTAAATGAAAGAGCGCTATACCTCAAATCCTATATCTATCCCGAAGGATAAATACAAGACTTGAGGATGAGGCTCGATCAAATAAACTAAAGAATATATGACATCCATTTAGTCTGCAAAACCATTGTATTTGTCGATAAGTTCCCCTATTTAATATAAAGGATTAAATAGGGTTTATACTAAGATGGGTTCGGACATGCTTCCTATAAGGGCAAGCCCCTATAGTTAATTACATCTTAAATGACCAAAGTCACCTAAGAAGACTCTCGATAAAAATCAAGAAATATTATCTTCAAGAAGTTTCAAAGGGTAAGACTTTTCAATGAGATCGGACGTAGAGGTGTGAAAGGGGATTGGTTCAAATTTGAAACATTTTGTTGTAGAGTCCAAAGGAGGAAGAACTAGAGGATGTCATGGATCCAGAGGAGAACCTGGTGACTTCCCAAGCTATCCTAACGTTTGGCTTCAATTTTGAGGAGAAATGTTTAAGTGTTTCATCCTGTCAATTTTATTAGTTAGGGCTTACATTCGTGTGAAACGATCACATAAATAGCCTAGAAGATGTGAGGATTTAGGTCGCGACAGACGGCAACTTCAGAATCCTGAGACGAGTTAGGGCTTATATTGTATAGCAGGGCTAT
>NW_018165573.1:188809-192353 GCF_001263595.1 Phalaenopsis equestris | reverse complement strand
AAATGAACTTACTAAACTCAACTTAATGAGTTCCATAATTTCATTTAGACAGTGGAAAGCCTCGTTAGCAACCATAGGTTACCTCCTCCAAGGAATTCTCAATCATCTGATAAAGACATCTTAATTTAGTTGCAATTGTATTTTTTTGTGATGTTTGTTATTAAATTTTGAGTTGTTTTATATTTTGAATGTTGTAGGGGTGAATTTTATCGTGGTAGATTTTAATTTTGGTTTTGGTTTTGGTTTTCTGGCTATCCTGATCCTGATAGTTTCAGTTTTCATGCAGGGTGGCGTCATTGTTTAGCATGCAAATTTGCAGGTATAAGAAAATACAGTATGAAAGTACAAGAAAGACAATGCTGAAAACTGTAAAAGTGTACTTGGCGAGTTTTCTCGTTCCACCACCTAAAACCTAAAATGCATGTTAAGGCAGTTTATGAAGAGCGGGAAAGATAATATTTTGGTAATTTTCCTAACCCTATGTCAGGTCGTTAGGAGTTTAATTAAGGATGATATTTGTCAAGAAAAACATATTAAGTTTAGTAGATCTCCAAGGCATCCAACAGAACTAGAGAAAGAAGCAGATCCATGCTACTCTCTCGCTGCCTGGTGAAAAATCCCGAATTCTCTTAAACATATTATGTTACTTAATAATTCATCTTGTAAACACCCTAATGTTCAATGAACATTGATGTCTCAATTATCCCTAAGAATAGGGTAATTATCATTTATCATTTAATTCGAGAATTGAAGACCCTTAAAGAGGCAAGTTAGTGTTATTGGAACACTTAGCCAAATCTTGGTCCTAATTTGGCTTGTAGTGTTTGAAAGTTGTTTTAATTTTAATTGAGTTTGTTTTTCTAATCCTCATTTAATCAGTTTTGATTTAGCCTAAGTCACTACTAAGCCCTTAAGACCTAGTGAGTGTCTTAATTATTTTCAAAAAGGTTAAGATTTAGGTGGTCATAGATCATGATTTGAATTTTATTTGAAAATCAAAATAGGGTATTAAATTGATTAATTATTGACTTCAAAAGTCATACCCCGAAGTCCTGGGCTCATTTTATTTCAATAAACTTCCAAATTTTAATAATTTAGAAATTTATTAACTTATCCTTTCAATTAAGAAAGTGATGTTGGTTTCTACTAATTAACCCCTTGTGTTTCAAACATCCAAATAAACTGATTAAGATCAGATGTTGCCCATTTCCCTCCTTGAATTAAGCCTAAATGTTAATTAAGGCTAAATTTCCAAAATTACACATTTGCCCTTAAGGCTCTAACACTTCATAATTCATCAAATTTAATCCAAATGACTTTGAAATTTTTATCCTCCCTCATTCACGGGCAATTAAGACAACAGAGGAGAAAATGTGATTTTTGAAAATTTAATTTAATTTATATAATTATTTTCATGCAAAAATAGGATTTTTCAAAGAAAATTCCTAACTTGACCAAGGTAAATTCTAATTTCTTGAAATGTTTACTGGAGATAGACCTAGACCAGTGAAGCCTTTGGACATGATTTTTTGAATTTTATTTGAATTTTAAGAATTATTTTAAGTTATGGGGTATTTATTAAATATAAAACATTTTAAAAGGGAAAAATTAAGTTTTATATTTTTGAAAAGTCCTCCTAAGGTCAGAGAACTTAGAGGAGAAAATTTTATATTTTCTGAGTTTTATTTAATTTTTGTATTTGATTTATTGGAATTATTTTAGTGAAAACTAATTTTTAGCCTTTAAAAATTTTTTTAAGCTTTAAAATTCAGTATCTTCATTTAGAAAATTCAGTATCTTCATTTAGAAAATTCAGTATCTTCATTTAGAAAACCAGGAAAAATATTCTAATTGGTCCTAACTACTTAGGAAGTAATTTAGAATATTTTCATGAATTTTATTATTTCTGTGATTTTTATGAATTTTTAATTATTTAAATATTTAAAATAGGTTAAAAATCAAGTTTTTATTTTAAACTCCGTTTTACTTTTAAAAAATACCCCTGATAATAGAGAACTCAAAAAACAAGTTCTTATAAATTTTTTAGATATTTTTTATTTTTAAAAATCATTTTAGTGCTAAAAATGCTATTTATCTTTAAAAATCAACTTAAGTTACCAAATGAACTCAAAATAATTTGAAATTTCTATGGTGAGTTCTATGGATCCTAAACAATAGTGGAGATCAAAAATCAAGTCATCATATTGTTTGTATTTTTCAAAATTAATTATCTGAGTGATTTAGGGTTTGTAAGGATTAGGAGTATTTTGAATGAACTGGCTCATGAGAAATTTTCCTAAGGGCTCTCTAGTCATCATAAACCTTCCAAAATTTTCTTGGATTTTTCTAAGCAACATGTGAATTTCCATGATTATTTTAAGCAAATAATGCACATAAACTAGAAAAATATGATTCTCTGTCTAGGGACCTCCTTTGACTTTGAAAAAATCAGGGAATGTTTCCTAAGATAGAGGAAACAACATGCTAAAATTTCAAGTCATAGTGTGATTACTACATGCATGAAGAATCAAAACATCTAAATCAGTATTTAATTAATTAAAAATAAAATATGCATCAAATGGACTCCAAATCATTTCCAAATTATTCTCCTTTGTTTACTGAGCAAGGGGGGTGTTATTATTTTATTTTTGTGATTTTTTTACACCAAGATATAATTTTTTAAAGCTAGGGATAATTTTTTAATTTTTTAAATCCCTATTTATCTATTTAAACGTGCGGCGCCACATCAACCTACTGCGGCTCCGAAGCTTCACGCGGCGCACTCCCATTTGATATCGCCGTCCACCTCAGCGCTTACTCGGCCCACGGTTTATGTTTCAAAGCGTTGTCTGGCTTCATCTCGACCGTCCATATGATACACGCTTGATCGAACGGCGCTCCGTCATCGTTTCCGATAGCCTAGCCCGAGAACCATCCATCTTCTGGTCTTAAGATCTCTCTCATTTCTTAACCAAATTAAGTGAATTTTTTTTTTTAAATGCTCGTCTAGACTAGAGGAACATATACATATGGTTATGATGCCATGAAATCAACTCAAAACAAATGGAGAGTTCAAATAGGCTCGGGAGGAAAATAAGTTTATATCTTTTCTCTGAGAAGTGAAGCTTTGATCAGAGAGTCTTGGCATGTTTGTTGTGATCCAAAGAGGCTAGGGATTGAGTCTCTGGTCTTAGTGTAAGGCCTAGGTAAGATTTCGATCACGGCCAGATTTGGGTGTTGGGCTAGAGCTATGGTAGAAGCTCTGTGAGAGGGGAATTTGATGGGGCTTAAGCTCCTTTCACTATTATGAAGGTGTGAGTGAAGTTGATTTTAATTTGGTGGACTGTGGAGGTGTATTGGGCTATATCCTAGTTTCCGACAAGATTTCAAGCTCAAAATTGAACTCTTGCAGTGAAAATTGGTGAGGGAAAATAGTTGGAATGCACTGAGGGGATCTTAGGGAAGCTCTGTGGTCAATTTGGAGATGTCTCTCTAAGAAATTTTCAGCACCTCCTTCCATGGCTGGGGGAGGGGGTTTTTTTGA
>NW_018165573.1:181795-188793 GCF_001263595.1 Phalaenopsis equestris | reverse complement strand
GCATGGCCAATTAGGGGGTGCATTGTGTTGCTTAGGTGGAGGGCAGAGAAGCTCTACAATTTAATGGCTGAGCTGGCCTCTAGGTTTGATTAGGTGAAGTTTCATGGGGTGGCTCTTGATTTTGAGCTTCTCCGTCAACTAGGTCAGCCGGCCATGGCAGAGGGAGGTGGCTAGGTGCTCAGAGCATCCAGGGGAATCTGTCAAAGCAATTTAATGCAATGGGGTTTAGTTTTGGTAAGGGTATCTTAAGCATGTGTATTTTTTAAAATAAGATCCCTTAATTTGGGGGATTTTTGGTCCATGGCTCATCTAGCTTGGGTTAGATGGGTTTTGGCTCAGTCTTAGGGTCTAACCAATGGCTGAGGTGGAGTTAATTTGATTACTTTAAGGTGGTTTGGCCATGTTTAGTGCATGGGTCCAAGTGATCAAAGCTTGGGTTTGCGCTAGGTTAGCCATATCAGTTGACCCAATTGATTGATCAACATTGCGTAGATTATTGTTATGAAGATTTTTGGTGAAGAGTTGAAGTGATTTTGAGTTCAATTGGTGAGTCAATTTGAAGGATTTTTGAAATTTGGCCAATCTGGGCATGTTGGGCTAGACATGGGTCTAGGTTGGGCTAGCCTTGAGCTAAGTCCAAATTAAATGGTTCAAATGATCAAGGGAGATATTGTGAAGATTTTTCATGAAGGAATGGAGTGGAAATTTTGGGGCTAAGGCCATCAATTTTGTGAGATTTTGAGACATAGCCAATTTGGGGCAAATTTTGGGCTTTTGGACTTAGGTTGAAATCAAATGAAATTGAGGCCTCAAAAAGGCCAATTGAAGGTCAATTTTGATGTATGGGGATGTTATGAAGGTTTTTTCAACATAAATTGTGGCCAATTGAGTGGGCTATGGGTTCAATTTGGTGGAACCAAGTCATGGGGCCAAAATCGGGGTTTTGATCTAAATCAAAATTGGATTCAAATCATGGGCCAATTGAGCTTGGATTTGGTCTATATTGGTCACATGAAGGGTAAATTTGAGTTTAGAATTGAAATTGGGGTAAATTTGAGACTAATTTGATAAACATTTGGGGTGATTTGGGGAAAATATGGGCCTTTAAAGGGTAATTTGGGGGTTTAGATCAAAGATGGCCAAATTGGCCAAATTGACTCATGTGATAGTTGAAAAAAAATGAAATTGGGAATATTTGGGAGGCTTTGAGAAATTTTGGGACTTTTTGAAATTTTTGAAATTTTGGGGTAAGGATGGGTATTTTGGTAATTTGCCCAATTTTAGTGATTTTTTGTAGTTTGTGGTTTTCAAGGTGTTTGAAATAATTTTTGAATCAAGTTGGGTATTTTGGGTAGATTTTGAAATTTTGGCCAAATTTGGGGTCCCAAAGGTATCTAGGTAATTTGGGGGAATTTTGGGGCAAAAGGCTAGGTTGGGTATTTTGGTAGAGTTGGAGTGCCAACCACCATCAATAAGCCATGGACTAATGGAAACCCCCATTTTGGGTCCTCTATGTAGTGTTCTTAGCTAAATCCTACCCCAGGGCTAATGGGTTTAGGGGACCACCTACAGGAGTCTACCAAAGGTATCAAGGGACCAGAGCCTGGAAATTCTGGGTTTAGAGTAGTGAGTGATTGTGAGTGTAGGTGATTGCAAGTGAGTGCCTTAGCCCTAAACCAACACCTAGGGTCAACCCTAAGGTCCAGCAGTCCTAAGCGTGACTCATCTCGAGTTCCCCTATAGTGACCCCACCTACTAAGTGCTAGAGGTTAGGACCAATATGTGGAACTTCAAGTTGAGTAGAGAATAGTGTATAATTTCTAATGGTGAGGGTTCCTTGTCTAGTTTCTAAGAATAGTCAATAGGAAAGTCCTATTGCTAGACCTTAGGCTACTAAAGAAGAAAGAAAAACTAAAAACCAAAAGTGAGGTCAACAAGCGCTTTCTTCAATTTGCAAATGTGGTGTACTTATTGAGTGTCCTTGAAGTCAGGTGGTTGTCTCATGTATAATGTTTCTTCTAGTGTGTCATGTAAGAATCCATTAAAAATATCTAATTGTTTGATTTGTCATGTATTGCTATGGACAATAATGCACGTATGGTAGTCATTGTAGCCACGAGGCTGAATGTTGTTTTGACTTTACCTATTTTGTAAGTCCTGATGGAATGTAATTTTTGTTTTACTAAGATAAAAAAAAATCATTAGAGAACAATACTTTAAAATAAATTTAAATTGCATGGTATATTGTGACAAATTGATATCTATAACCATCATAATTAATTCTCACCTTAACATTGAGGTTGTTGATGAAAAGTGTCTAATGGTCTAACATTTTGGTTTAAGTGGCATGAATTAAGTTATTTGGCAAGTCGTTATAGGTCTATCTGATGCATTCGCATGTGAGAACTTATTCTCCATGCAACTCAAAGCTTTTCTATTCATGATTTTAAGCATGCTTGGATGGATTTACTATGACTAAGAAGTTATGTGGCATTTTCATTTCATATAGTATAGCAAAGCAAGTTCTTGTGTATTGTTATCCTTAATACGTAAACCACCTTTTCTGATTTTAATAGGTATCTTTTTCCCTATTAAAAGAGTAATAATGCTATGTAATTTATTTAATGTTAAACTGTCTATCTTGTCATGAAAATTTTATATAAATAAATTTATTCATTAATATTTAATTTTATAAAGAATAAATTAATGAATGATAAGGATATAGCTACAATACTTCTTACTTATGGTATTTATTAAACCATTGGGTCTAGACCCATCAACTACCTTTCAAGCATTCTCATTTTTTTTATGTCAATAATTCTTTTGTTCATGATTCATGGTAGTTTTATAGGCACATTATGCCTTACTTTCCACCTAGTAATCTTATATTAGAACTTGCCTCAATAAACATTTGAATGTGTATTGGAAGATCTGTGGCAATAGAGTAATAAATTTAGCATCTTAGTGTTGGACAAAGATCCAACACACACAGAGAAAAATAAAGTAGGATGGATGAGCCACCTCAATTTCACTTGGAAAACTCTCGAAAGTAAAAAAATCACAAGGTCTGACCTAGATGAAATAATCCACTATGTAATTATAAGTACATATTCACTCTTCTCCTGAATTATGGAAATTTAAATTATAAAATGGATGTATAATAATATTTCAACAATAATAGTTGTAACGGGCTATGAATGACGTAATTCACTGCTAATAAAATAGTAGCCCACCATGAATATTGTAGATGATGGTTTTAGTGTCAGATTGTTGTAGAGGCCATAGTTGAAATTTAGGGTAGTAGTTGGCCATTGAGGCCATAGGCAGTAGTTTTAGAAGCATCGATTGGTCACAACAATCATAGTAAGGAGCTGTGATAGCATTCATAGACAACGGAAGTTGGAGTTGAGAGTTGGATTAGTTGTGAGCCACATAGGTATTAGTTTGTCATATAAGCCATAGCAGAGAGCTGTAATAATGTCCATAGGCTACAGAAATAGAAGTTGGGAGTTGTGTGAGCTATGAGCCACATATTCTATTGTTGGCACAAGGGTGTAGCGAAAAGGTGTAATGATGTATGTAAGTCATAGAGCCCGAAGTTGGAAGTTGCATTAGTTGTGAGTCATGTAAGTCATAGTTTGTCACTTAGGTTTTAGTGATAAGTTGTTATAGCATCTGTAAGCCTTAAAAGCTAAAATTGGGAGCTGCATGAGCTGTGAGCCACGTATGTCTTAGTTAGTCACATTGGCCATAATAAAGAGCTAGCATCTGTAAGCCTTAAAAGCTAAAATTGGGAGTTGCATGAGTTGTGAGCCACGTATGTCTTAGTTAGTCGCATTGGCCATAATAAGAAGCTATAATAATGCTCGTAGGACACATAGACCAAACATGGGAGATGCATGAGTTTTGAGCAATGTAGGTCATAATTGGTCACATAGACCATAATGATGAGCTGAAATAATGTATGTGTTGAGAAATTAGGGTGAAGAAAAAATAAGAACGACATAAATTCAGAAGAACACAAAGAGATTTAACGAGGTTCGGCAAAGATGCCTACATCCTCGGGAGCAGAGGGGCGACTTTTCACTAATTTAGAAAAGGACATAATACAGAATTCAGAGATACCTCATGGGGTTACTAACATGCCTATTTATAACCCCAGAAGTAAACCCTAAGTACAATACGTAATTACAACATTACGTAATTACAACATTATTACAACATTAGCCTTGTACCGTACAGCGGGGCGTTGCCCCCGCACCCCCAACCCAGGTAACTTCCCGATTTGAACAGATTCTTCTGCTCTGCTCCACTCCACTTCGCTCCGCTCCACTTCGATCCAGCATCTGTCCCTATATGGTATGTAAGTCATACCATAAGAAATCTCTACCTTGGCGAATAACCAGCCCCTTAGGAGAAAAGATACATGGGAGTTACACCTGCACCAATGTGGGTTGGGTCACCATGCTTCTCTAGCAACTGCAAACATTCAACAAGTCCAAGCAATACAAGAACTTATTAATAGTAACTAGCTTGGTCAACATATCAGCTAAATTCTCATCAGTATGAACCTTCTGCAATAGTATCTCACCAAAAGAAATCAATTCTCCGATCTTGTGATACCTGAAATCAATATGCTTGGTTCTCGCATGGTACACCTGGTTCTTAGCCAGATAAATATCACTCTGACTGTCACAATGCAACTGAACTCCACCTTGCTTAACGCCCAAATCTTTTACTAGCCCAGCAAGATATAAGGCTTCTTTTGTAGCTTCAACTACTGCCATATACTCAGCTTCAGTTGTAGATAATGCCACAATAGACTGAATTATTGATTTCCAATATATAGACCCTCCACCAAGGGTAAAAACATACTCAGTTGTAAACCTCCTACCATCCAAATCACCTACATAGTCTAAATCAACATACCCCACAACTGAAGGATCATTTTTCTTACTGTCAAAAATAATTTCATGTCATGCAGTACCCTTCAGATACCTGAAAATCCACCCATCCAAATCACCAGCATAATCAGAATCAACATACCCCACAACTGAAGGATCGTTCTGCTGACTGCCAAAAATAACTCTATGTCCTACAGTACCCATCAGATACCATCAGATACCTGAAAATCCAAATCCACTTGACTGCTTCCCAATGTTGTCTTCCAGGTTTAGCCATGTATTTACATACTTGACTAACAACATGAGCTAAATGAGGACGAGTACATACCATTGCATACATCAAGCAGCCAACTACACTGACATATGGAACCTTTGCCATGTATTCGATTTTTGTATCTGTCTTAGGACACTGTTCTAAAGAATGCTTAAAATGATTTGCCAAAGGAGTGCTTACAGGCTTTGCTTTGTTCATCTCAAACCTTTCTAGCACTTTCTCAACATAGCCTCGTTAAGATAAACATAATCATCTTGAGTCTCTGCCTCGATGAATCTCCATTCCAAGAATCTTCTTCGTATGACCCAAGTCTTTCATGTCAAATTCCTGGCTTAATAAAGCTTTCAATCCACAGACATCATTCATATTCTTTGCAGCAATCAGTTTATCATCAACATACAGTAACAGAAAAATAATAGAACGATCATCAAGGCTGTTCACATAAACACAACAATCATGCTCACATCTCTTATAGCCAATCTGAATCATGTAAGACTCGAACCGCTTGTACCATTTTTTTGGAGACTGTTTCAACCCATACAACGATTTCTTCGACCTGCAAACCAGATGCTCATGTCTAGGTTGAGTGAACCCTTCTGGCTGCTCCATGTAAATCTGCTCCTCCAGATCACCAAGCAAGAAAGCAGTTTTAACATCAATCTGCTCCAAATGCAAATCCTAAATAGCTACTAATGCAAGCATTGCCCTGATTGAGGTATGTCTGACGACAGGAGAAAAATTTTTGTCATAATCTATCCCCTTCTACTGTGAAAATCCCTTTACAACAAGCCAAGCCTTAAAATTTTTCCCTTCTTTTTCTGATACTGCTGGTTTCCTTTTGTATACCCATTTGCACCCAATAGCCTTCTTTCCCTCTGGAAGCTAAACTAGCTCCCATGTGCAATTTTTTTGCAAAGACTCCATCTCCTCAACCATTGTACCCATCCATTTTTTTGTCTCCTGGTTAGTGATAGCTTCTTGAAAAGTGGTTGGATCATCTCTGCTGATGAGAAGTGCACTAGAGACCAAGGCTTCATAACCCAATCTACTAGGAGGCCTTACATTGGTGCATCTCTATCTATCTCTAGCTAGATTATAATTCTGCAGATCATATTTTGCAGATCATCTGAAAGAGAATCACCAGGTGATAGATTTGAACTTTCACATCTCTCAGAAGCTACTGACTGTTGTTCTAAATCCATCTGCACTGCATCTGAACTAGAACTCTTCTCTGACGCTTTGTCTTGATTCTACTGTAACATAAAATGCTCATAAAAAATTGCATCTTTGCTGATCACCATCTTTTTTTCCAATCGGATCCCAAAACTTGTATCATTTCACAGTTTCTTATAGCCCAGAAAGATGCACTTCTTGGATTTTGCATCAAGTTTTGATCTTTCATCTCCAGGTACATGCACATAAGCAGGACAACCAAAAATCCATAAATGATCAAATTTTACTGGATTACCTGTCCATACCTCTTCTGCGACCTTGCCACCCAATGATGCTCGAGGTGATCTATTGATGAGATAGTATGCCATATTTACAACCTATGCCCAGAAACTCTTAGGAAGCCCTGTATTCAATCTCAAACATCTTTCCCTTTCAGTTAAGGACTTGTTTATCCTTTCTGCCACACCATTCTGCTGTGGTGTCTTCCACACTGAAAAATATCTCTGAATCCCATGCTCCTCACAAAACCTCTGAAACTGCAAATCTGTGTACTCTGTACCATTATCGGACCTCAAATACTTGATATTTCTGCCAGTTTGGTTCTCCGCCTCAGCTTTCCACAGCTTGAATTTAGACTCAGCTTTCCA
>NW_018165573.1:171871-181741 GCF_001263595.1 Phalaenopsis equestris | reverse complement strand
GCTTCAAGAAATACACAGAAATACACCTAAACTTTTATGGAGAAGTCATCAATAAAGGTAATAAAATACTGAGATCCTCCCAATGACGTTTCCCTGGTAGGGCCTCATACATCAGAATGCACATAATCAAAATCCCTTTAGTTTTATGTTTTCCAGTCATACAACTGACTCTAGTTTGTTTTTCAAGAACACAAAACCTACAAAGATCAAACTTGCAGCTTTTAACACCATGCAACATGTTTCTTTTATGCAATTCCACCATCCCACGTTCACTGAGATGACCCATACGCATATGCTATAACTTCATTATCATCATTAGACTCCACATAATAAACTCCACCTGCAACTGTACTCCCCAACAGTTTATATATATTGCCTACAGTTAACTTTCCTTTCATCACCGTTAGCGCATCCTTAACAATTCTGATGGTTTCCATATCCTCATCAGTCTTAAGAATAAAATCATTTCTATGTAGAGTGCCCAAGGAAATCAAGTTCTTCTTTAGATCTGGAATATGTCTGACATCACATAATGTTCTAATTGTGTCATCATACATCTTGATTCTAAATTCTCCAATACTAATAATATTGCGTCAACAATATTGCAGCATCTATCATCACCCAAATAGACTGAGCCAGAATTAGTTAACATGTATGAAGTAAACCACTCCCTATTAGGTATTAGGTGTTATGAAGAGCACCTTGAATCAAGAATCCATGCATCTGTGAACTGAGTTGATGAAACTGAAAGCATATCACCATCACTGCAACCTGAATTGTCACTCTGCACCACATTTACAGACTTCGATGATGCATCACTTTTCTCTCCAGTCTGCTTCTTGAGCTTTGGACAATCTCTCTTCATATGACTTGGCTCCTTGCACTTGTAGCAATGAATTTCCTTTTTGCTTTTGGATTTTGATCTGAAATTTTACCTTCCAGAACCCTCATTCTCTTTCTTCCTTCCACAATCCTGCTTGCCCTTAACATATAAACTGTCGCCGTGAGAGCTTTCCCCTGCATTCTGCTTCCGCTTGTTTTGAGCCAACAATGCTGCAGTAATCAGTAATCTCATCTCTCATCAACTTTGATAGTCTCTTTTCCATATGTCAGAGTAGTCACCATGTGTTCATAGGAAGAGGGCAACGAACATACAAAATCATCGTTCAATCTTCATCCTCAATACTCACATCAAGCCGTGATAAATCAGTGATTATTTGATTGAAGCCATTCACGTGTTGCGCTATATCAGAACCTTCTTATATCTTCAACCCATACAACTTTTGTTTCAGATACAGCTTATTCGTCAGAGATTTAGCCATAAACTGAGTTTCTAATTTCTTCCACACCTCCCCTGGAGATTTTAGATTCATCATGTGATACATAACTTCATCTGTCAGGCATACTGTCAGATCTGTCAGGCATAGGCGTATAGTTGCTGCCGCTCGTTGTTGCAATTCTTCCCAATCTTCATCCTCCATGACATCTGGTTTTGCTGCTTGTAAAAATTTCAGGACTCCCTGTTGAGCCAACAGATCTTTTACTCTTGTTTTCCATGATCTGAAATTACCAGTTCCACAGAACTTCACCACCTCAAATTTTGCACAAGAAAATGTAATTTAAAAATAACTCCTGCAACGAAACTTCAGCAAATTCCTTATCCAGGAGAATATTCCTCTAGTAGAAATAAAAAGATTCTCTAATTACCTCCTCTGTTTCCTTGGTCCAGCAAAGGTAGCCTCCTTTGGGAGCAAATAATCCTTTCAGTAAAGAAAATTTAACTTAATTAAATATTTTCTTTTAATCAATTTAATTAAAGAAAACTTTCCTTTAGTTAAGTAAAATTCAAAAGACTTCCCTTACGGTTGGTAGAAAAAATCTCCAATCACTCCTCCAAAGGAAATCGGACCTCCACGGCAAATGATAGTTTTAATCTTCCGCCTCCCAGCTGCCTTTTCTCTTTCGCGCCCTCCAAGATCCAGCAAAGGAAATTCGGAGCTTCTGAAACCACCTCAAACGAAATTCTCCCGGCCTCTGCTTCCAATTTTCTTCTCCTTTCCCGATCCTGCGCTTCGCCGCTCTGATTCCTGCGCCCCGATGGCCACTTCGCTTCGCTTTCTTCTCCGCACACATAAGGAAATCTCGCAGCACCGAACTTTGCCTCCCGCGTTGCCTCGGGGATTCGCTACTATCGCAGCCCTTCGTCACCGAACTGGGCTGCTATCCGCCAAATTTGCTTGGAGCTTTGTGCGGAAGGGATCGAAACACCGCGCCTTGTCTTCCTTCGAACTCGCCTGTCGCGCTCGTGTGAAACCTCCTCCTTCGCCACCGAAAGGATTTCTCGCGAGCTCTGCCTGTTGCGGCGCCGAATTCGAATGCACGAACTCTCAACCAAAATCTTCTTCGTTAATGTGCCGCCAAAATTTTTCTTCCCCTCGAAACCTGGCTCTGATACCACTTATTGACAAATCAGGGCGAAGAAAAAACAAGAACGACACAAATTCAGAAGAACACAAAGAGATTTAACGAGGTTCGGCAAATATGCCTACGTCCTCGGGAGCAGAGCGACGGCTTTTCACTAATTCAGAAAAAAGTACAGAATACAGAATTCAAAGGTATCTTTATAACTCAGGAGTAAACCCTAAGTACAATATGTAATTACAACATTACCCTTGTATAGTACCGCGGGGTGTTGCCCCCGCACCCCCAACCCATGTAAGTTCCCGATTTGGACAGATTCTTCCGCTTCGCTCCGCTTCGATCCAACGTCTGTCCCTATATGGTATATGAGTCATACCATCACAGTATGTGGGCAATAAAGACTATAATTAGGAGTTGCATGAGCTATGAACCACATAGTTTGTACGCCATAAGCCGTACAAGAGAGTTATGTGGAGAGAGCTTTAGAAGTTTGGAGAAGGTCACCATATTCTGAATACAAACAATTATTGATGGAAGTCACATCATACTCGAAGTGTGCAATTACACCGTCTTCATGACACTCATTAGACCATTTTCGAAGTGCTTCATTCACTATATTTGAGGTGCATCGTTACACTATTTTTGGGGTACATCATCATACTGTCTTTGTGAAGTGTCGTTATACCGTCTTCGGGGTGCATCGTCACATCATCTTTAAGGCAATTCACATCACAACAATCAGGATGATGTGCTGCTTTATCAGGTGTTTTTTTTCTCTGCAACATACACCGAGATTCTACATAACACATCATGATTGCACAAAAGGTTTCATTGCAATAAGTAGAGGGAAGCCGACAGTGATTGAATACGGTCGGCGAGCAGTGGTCGAAGGCAATCGACGGCTACAGGAGCATGTGTCATTCGTTGGACCTTCGATGTAGAATACTAGACTTTATCTCATTCTTCTCATAATCCCGCTCCAAGCTCAGGTCATAGCCCCCCTTCATGAAGGGAGTAGGGTTATATTTATGGAGTATTGAAAAGCCTATGCAAAAATAAAGGTATTTGGGCCTCTCCAAAGGATGACTTAAAGAAATTCTCTTAATTGAATGATATTTTGTTGACATTTGAATATCTTAACGATGCCAAAATTGAGTAATCTTATGCTCGTTAGATTCATCTTAACAATATGCTCAATTGACAATATATTTGTCAGATTTGAAATTCATTTGACCTTCAAGTTATGTACAAAAAGCTTCCAAAAATAATTTAACGATTTAACCTGTGATTGATCTGACCTAGAATATACCATTTTTGTGTCATTAGGTCCGTCTCATTGAGCCAAATTGTTTGATTGTAATGTTTACTGAAGTGGGGTTTCTAATGACTTTTAATTTGAATTTGAATAAATTTTGTGAAAAATTATTTTGTGATTTATGTTACCTCAAAATTCATGTTAAACAATAAAAATTTGTTAACGATCACGTCTTATCATTATAAAAAATAATTATTTCTCAATAATTATTTAATTAAAAATAAAATTGCCTTTTGTGATTAGGCGTCGGAGAGAGTCAAAGTTGTAGTGACCCTATAAATGCCGAAGATTAAAAAGTACTAATTGGAGACAGTGAAGATAAAATATCGATTTCTATAAAAACTCATAAGTTGGCCCTACGGAGCAACACAAGGAAAGAATTCATAAAAATACCCATGGAAATATTTTAGTTGACAGTAGGACTATCAAAACGGTTCGTTGTTCGTGAAAAGTTTGTGTTCGACTAGTTAAGAAACTCGTGTTTGATTCTTTCGTTAAGTTAATGAGCCGAACACTAATATTTTTTTGTGCTCAATATATAAATGAGTCGAACACGAACCAAAATTTATTCATTCGTGTTCAGCTCATTTTGACTCAAAATACGACTAACCAACGCTACCACGAAGATAAAAGGAGCCGAATACGGATGGAAGAAAAATGAAAATATTTTTCTTAATATACGTTGAATAATTGGGAGGCACCGAAAGTCAGGGAAAATTATTTAGGTTCGGGTCATGTCAGGCCCGACCTGGCTTCGCGTAGGATGATAAAGCGACTGCTTTCAGAAAATATTAATGCAGTACAGCAATGACCAAATTTTCTTCGGAATAATTTTGACTGCTATTCTTTTAATTTTAATTTTCCCTCTTGTTTTGCTTATTAATGCGAAAAAAATAAAATTCACTAAATTTTAATATAATTTAACTGAATATTTGACATGCCAAAAAAATACAAAATTTAATTGTATATATATATATATATATATATATATTCCGGTACTCCTTATACTCTTGGTTAGAATTTTAAAATGGCATAACAAATATTGATCTCCTAATTTCCATAAATATTCCTACTTCTTCCCTCTGCCTCCTTTATACATGTTGATAAGACAAGTTTCTCTATTGTTCTTAATGTCTTCTTTACAATTGGCATGCCACCCATCTAATTTTATTTTACTTATGAAAATATTGGGCAAGCCCTCAAAGTTTCCCAACAAAGAAAGCCAAAATATATTGTGTATGGATTATAAAGTTATTTCAAATTATAGAAATTAGATTAAATCGCAATGTTTTTTCCAAGTATAAAAATGTCAAGGTGATAGCCACATGGATTGTACAACACTTAATGAATGTCTTTTTCTTAAAATGTAATGAGAGTTTTGCATTATTTCAGAGCCCTTCTTATTAAATCAAATATATGTATTTGCAGTTCTCTTGCTATTAGTAATTAATGAAAACCTTGAGAGGTCTATTTCATTAATTTTTCTTTCAAAAAAAGACTTCATGGGTCTCCGAGTTAAACTTGAGCTTCTCTATTGCTTGATGCAGACGTTTAATTGCTTTTAATTATGTTAATTATCGATTTGGCTACTCTCTCTAAGCTGGCTAGACCAACGCAATAATCAGAGGTTTAACGGTAAAGCATAGATTTAAAAGGGGAACTCAAATTAACTTTTTGTCGGATTCACCTAACTAAAAGTTAATTTGAGTTCCCCTTTTAAGGCCTTGATTAGATTCGGCTTTCAAGATGAATATTTAGGGTGTGTTTACGCGCAAAAATTTATGTATTCGTGCGTTATCCCCTCCCAATAACATCTGCCAAGGTTATTGGGAGGTTATTGCGGAGTTATTTCGGCATTTTTTTGAGTTAATACCTTAACACCAGAGAAAATGTGAAAGTATAACCGTGGAGGATCCTGACACAAAAAAAAAAAAACACCGAAATAACTCCGCAATAACCCCCCAATAATCTTCGCAGAGGTTATTGATGGGTTATTGAGAGGGGATTACACACGGAGAACTGCGTGCGTTCTGTGTACGTAAATAGCACTCGTGTTTACGATATGTGCTACTGCACTACATCTTGTGGCGTCTTGCGGAAAAATTTTTTGTCACTCCGGACGTAGCTTTACATGCGGACTCCAATAATATTCCGGCACGTAAGCTGCATCGCTGAGGTTATTTCGGGGTTAATGAAGTGCAACTGCGAAAATTATTTCGGGATTATTTCAGAGTTACTGAAATGAAACGCGTATATTTCACTTCAATAACCCTGAAATAATCCTCGTGGTTCTACTACGAAAACCCCGAAATAACACCACGAAGGTTATTTTTGGGTTGTTGAAAAGAAACTCATGTAATCCACTTCAATAACCCAGAAATAATACCGCAGATGTTATTTCAGAGTTATTTCGGGCTTATTTCGAGGTTATTGAGAGGGTTATTGGAGTCCGCAGTTCTACTCCAATAAACTCCACAATTCCAGTTTAATATTTTTTAGGTGGGCTCAATATATCACACATGACGGTATATTACTGAAAGTACGCCCGCAAGTAGAGCAACTTCAGGAGTCCGAATAGAAAATTTTTCCCTAGTAATATTATATTTTAACTTTTCTTTTTTCAAAAAATCGTAGTGAGGAGTTTTTTTTTTTAATTTAATCAGACTAAGTATGGTGGTATTGAATCTTTTCTACCTGATTTAAGTTTTTTTTTAATATAAACTAAAGATTTATATGTATTTAAACTATAATGCGTTTTATTGCCCATATTTTTATTATTTGAGGAATTTACGTACCATATTATTTTAACTTTTAAAAAGTCGAATACATCTTTTATGCATGTTGGGGGCATATAAGCAAAGTCTGAAGTTTTGGTGAGAAATGTAAGTACATAAGGCTTGAGTGGTGTGCATGGAATTATTTCTTATTAATTTTATTTTAATTTATTACTATTTGATAAAAAAATGTAATTCATCATGCATCCCTTAAGTTATCTTCATTAATATTATATCGTAATGTTGAATCTGAATTTGTTCTGTGAGGAATAGAGCTTTGAACAGAAAAGAGAGAAAAAGTGTGTGTGTGTGTGTGTGTGTGTGTGAGAGAGAGAGAGAGAGAGAGAGATTTGATTAGCCTTTATTATAAATATGACCCCATATTTATAAGAGAGGGGGTATCATGTGCATAATTACTACTTTAATGGGGTCGTATAGAGTATTGTGTGTATTTACAGAAATGAGCCTATGACTTGGCTACGCTATCACTTGGTTGGTTGAGATTGATGGTCTTTAGGTCGGAAAGACTCATTCGGCCGACTATGCTAAGTTAGGGCTGCCAATCGGTTCTGATTGATCTTCGGTCATCCAGACTTCACTTGGTTGGCTTGAGTCAGTCGGTCGGCTGCTTTGTTCGAGCTGTCGACTATCGAATGCTAGAAGAGGAGCTCTTTCCACTATGATGAGACTAGCCTGTCGGGCAGATGTTGAATCACCGTAATCAGAAATGTAGCTCATCCTCTGAGTTTGGGGTGTTTACGGAGAGTATTGTGGTGAAAACCTTTGGCATTCTGATGAAGAGTCCTGAAGCCACTTTTGAGGCAGTTGATGATATTGAGGCGAGAATTGGGCTGATGTCCTCTCTCGACTCGATAGATATTCATCTTTGGATCAGATGACCTTCATTCTGCCGGCTTCAAGTCTTGACCAATAGGATCTGTACTTTGTCATCCATGTCTTTGATCTTTTGTTGATGGAATCTTTTGCCATCTTTATGTAGGTCATCTCTGGTCGTACTTTCCTTTCTCTTAGTCTGTTATTTCTCCTCAAGGTTTGTGTTGATATATTTCTGATGTACATTTTTAGTTCAATGATTATTTAATTCTTGAAAGTGATAATTATAATAAAAATAAGAGAATTAAATGTCAAAATATATATTCTTTTTCTTAATCAGCACATTAATTATTATATTCCTTGTATTTTTGTGTCCATGGCCTCTATAAATAAGGTGTTACTTGCATTTTTGTTATCCGTATTTGTTTTAGAGCATGCCTCACAATTGGTTGATTTCAATAGTGCTTTCACGATGAGCAGAAAGAAACTTGTAGATGATGCCCTGACTGAGGAAAGCTCATAAAATTCTTCGGGATTGTTGCGTCATATTTCTATCCTAAAATGGAATTAAAAAAAAAAGAAGCAATAGCAATGAGGTAGCTAGCCTGAGGGCGAGAAAAAGCCCTAGGGAGTAAAGTGGCTGAGAGAAGGGAGTCGATCCAAGGGCGTGAAGAATCTCAGAGCAATAAAGAGGCCAGAAGAAGGGATCCAACCCATGGATGATGGCTGAGTCAAGCAACTCGCCTATAAGAAGAAACAGATGAAAGAACCCGCGGATGAGGTTGTGTCGTCCAACCCACTAATGATTCTGTGACAAAAGGAGGGAAGCGAGTTGGGTGATCCACCAATTGGTGTACTGATTCATACTTCTATTGTGGCCCACAATAAGCCGAAGGAACAAACTACCAAACGAGTTGCTAGGGTTCCACTGTCAAAGAAGAGAGAGGTTGTCGTATAGCTACCGCTTCACATGAGCAAAATTGTGAGTGTCATGCTACTGCATAGTGAGAGCTTTCCATCGTTATGGTGATCGGAGATGGATCAACTCCTTGAAATAAGGAGAAGCGATCTTCTGTGATCTGAGAATTTTTTTTCATGATATTAAAATTTGTTTGTTTATGTCTATGATGTGGGCATAGACATTAATTTGTCGTTATGTGGTGTCGGATGATTTCCCACTTCAGGAGTGGTCAAGGGAACTCCAACCCAAGTGCAGAGCGAAGGAAAGGTGGTTAACATCCTAGCTGATCCCCAAGAAGCCCTTGAGAGGGGAGTCGATGATTAATAAAGATCACCAGTGTTGTTTGCCTACCACCTGGAGAAGATGGAGGACACCTTTGACCAGACTACCGGCCTGCAGAGGAAGACAAAGATGAAGGAGCTCCAGAAAGAACTGGTGGCTTTGATTTAGGGAGCGGAGCTTGCCAATGTTTGGGCAACTGGCACTATTTTGCAAGTCCATTCCTATGCTAATAGCGTTGATAGATTTTGGTTTGGGAGGTGAGTGTTGAACCAAAAACTACTTCGATTTGGGCTTGTGTTTGTTGAAGCGACAGAAGAAACGCTTGTAAAATATTTTGTTATCTGAATTTTTATTTTCATTAATATCCGAACAAAAAAATTTATGTACTTATTTTTCTCTCGAATACTATGTTGATGTTACTTGACTTCTCAAAATTGAGGTGCGTCTCTTCTACAATATGTCGCATCCGCTAGCACTCAATATATATGGGTTGGAGGTTTGCTTTTTCTGTGTTTTCTATCTTCTTTCTCTCTTCTCTTCTCCCAACTTTTTTTTCTTTCGCCCATCTTGCTTTTGCTTGGATGGCCAGTGATCTTGATGTTCTAGATAGATGTAAAATGTGATGTATGCGATTATATGCATAATTTTCTTAATAATGATTCTCACTTTGCAACAAAGCCAAAAACTTGATCCCAAACAAAAGCTAGGTAAATTTTTCATTATGAAGCAAATAAGAATACAGTTATAATTGTCGGCACTATTTTTGGTGTGGGGTTTGCCCGTAAGAAGCTGTCGGTCATCGGAATTGAAATCCCGTTGTCCGCTTCGGAAGGACGTTAAAAAAAATTTAGTTTTGAAAAAGATGAAGTCAAACTGACCCCATAATTTTCATAGTTTAGATGAAAGAGCACTTTATCTCAAATCCTGTATCTATCTCGAAGGATGAACACAAGAATTTTGATCAAATAAACTAAGAAATATATGATGTCTGTTTAGTCTGTGAAACCATTTTTATTTGCCGACAAGTTCTCCTATTTAATACAAAGAGTTAAAAAGGGTTTATTTTAATCTGGGTTTGGAAAAGCTTCCTATAAGGGCATTCCCCTAGTTAATTACATCTTAGATAACTGAAGTTACCTAAGAATACTCTCGATAGAAATCAAGGAAAAATTATCTTCAAGGAATTCAAATGGTAAGGAAATCTCAAAGATATCGGACTAAGAAGTGTGAAAGGGGATTGGTTCAAATTTTGAACATTTTATTTTGGAGTCCAAAGGAGGAAA
>NW_018165573.1:153708-153943 GCF_001263595.1 Phalaenopsis equestris | reverse complement strand
TTCAGAGGCATTTCATTTCTTCTAGATATATTGCCTACTCGTTGGCATCGATCACAAGTTTTTATGTATCTGTAAATATCTCTAAAGAGAGTAGGCCAATAGAATCCAACTTGTAAAATTTTATAAGCAGTTTTATCAGTTCCAAAGTATCCTCCAAATTCAGAATCATGACATTTCTGAATAACTAGTTTAGTTTCTTTAATAGGTACACATCTTCTCATAATTAGATCCTTAC
>NW_018165573.1:150981-153608 GCF_001263595.1 Phalaenopsis equestris | reverse complement strand
GACCTCAACCAAAAGTGAGGTCAACAATAATATTTAAATATTTTTATCAAGAGTTTTCTTAGGTGACTTTGGTTATCTAAGATGTAAATAAATATTTGATTAAGCCCCAGACATTTTGATTAAGCCCCAAATATCAAACCCACAGGGATAACTAACAATATGCAACTTACAAAACAAAATAAATTAGATAACAAAATTTTACTTAAAAAAGTATTCTTACTTAAACTCTAGATTCTATAATAGGAATGAAAATTCAACCCTTTTTTGTAATTTTTAATAATTGAAAATAAAGTAAGCGACTAATTATCTTAACTAAATACTTACAAGATGAAGATATTTAAAATAAAATATATTTCTTCTTATCATAAATCAGTAACAAGTATAGGAATTATGTTGTGGAAGTATTCTAGTTATGTTGTGTCAAATAGGAGCAATAATTTTCTTTACCCTTACTAGAGATGCTATAAAGAAATTTGAATAGTTTATAATTTGAATAGTTTTGAAGACGGGTTAGGTAGGGAATATACTAGCTCTCACTCTAAAGTTCCCTCTTCTCCCTCCACTTGGGGGCTAAAGTCTCGTATCATAACCTAAAACTATAAATCAAATTAAGGGCTTTAAACTGTCACTCTAAGGTCAGCTAATTCTACACCTTTCAAAGTTTATTTCCCTATTTATTTGCACTCAACCCCATGAACTACATTCTCATCCATGAAATCAAATGTGATTCTTACCATTTGTTGACAGAGACAATACCATCTCGGAGCGTACATGTTCTCACAGTAAAATGAAAATATAAAAAATTTGATCGAAAATTAACTTTACTCCTGTTTTTAGTTTTGTACTTGTATCATTAGGGTTTAAAATTCCTGTTAGCATGTTATTTTTAAATTTTAATTCTTGCTTATATATATCTGATGCCTGATGCCAAACTGTTTAATCTATTAAAAATTTAAGTTTGGGGGGATGAAAAATATTTTAAAAACTAGAATTTTATTTATTCTCAAATGTGCTACAAGTGAATTTGATTTGAAACGAAAAAAAATTGATTATGTATATGAAGTTATATAAAATTTGATTTTAAAAATAAGTAAGAAAACTTAGTTAAAATTTTTAGTAATGAAGAAAAACTTTAAGTTAAAAAGTTTTTAAAATTTAGATAATTTAGACTTTTATTTTTAATACTTAAATTTCTTTTATTAAAATAATTTTTAAAACTATTATTAAATTTATAAGTAAAAGACTTATATCAAGACTTTGCTTTAGAAAAGGAGAAGTGGAATTCAAAATCATTAAAGGCCTAATCCTGGTCTTAAAAAGAAAAGAAAAAAAGAAAGAAAAGAAAAAGAAAAAGAAAAAGAGAAAGAGAAAAAAAAATAGGAAGGAGAAGCTCTAAGAGAAGAGAGATCAAGATAGCGGGAGAAGAAGAGAATGAGTGAGAAATGAGAGACAACTAAAGAGAGACAGTGAATAGAAAGGAAGGAAGTGTAGATATAATACAGATATAATATAGAAAGTAAAATTATTTTTAATGAAAATTTTTAAGTGGAGATAATAAAAGAACTAAATTCTAAACTTAGAAAATGTAGAATGAATTTCTGAATTAGATAGAAACTCAAACTTTAAGTTGGTCTCATTTACTGAATATTTTTTCTAAATTAGACTACTATATTTCTAAATCTGAATTTTAGTAACTCCTAAAAAAACTCATATACATATTATACATATGTAGTTTTTAAAGATTGAAGTGTCACTTAAGGACAAGTAATATTTTAAGTTTGGGGGATTTTGATACACCTAAAATATATAGTATTTTTAGACACATTTTTATACTTATTTTTTAGATATTGCACTTTAATGGAAGATTATTTTCTGTTTTTCTTGCAGATACATGTAAAAAAGGTGAAAAATGCTTAAGGGAGTGAAAAAGGATCAAATTTGGAGCAAAAAGGTGAAAAATGTGCGAATGAGTTTTGGCGCCTAAGTGCCAGATCCGGCACTTAAGCGCCGGGTAAATAAAGAAGGTCGCGCTTAAGTGGTCGCGCTTAAGTGCCGGAGGTCCCGCGCTTAAGCGCCAGTGGTAGTTACTAGACGCGTAAAGTCGATTTTTGCAAATTTTGAAGAGGTTTTTGTGGCACCGATTGGCTTCATAGGTGGTTATAACCACCATGGACGAAAATTATCGCGAAAGCATGCATCTCTTAGAGAAATACATCGAATCTAGATATATTTTGAAGAGTTTTCAAGGCACCTCTTGGAAAACTATAAAAGAAAGAAGAGGGGACTTTGAAAGGAGTCCTGAAAATAATTGGAAAGTTTTGAAAGTTCATCAATTTGGGGAGTTAGTTCGGAGAGATTTTCAGGCACTACTTTTACTTTTATTTTATCCTTTTTGTTATTTTATTTTGTGTGATTGTAAAGAGAAGAGATTCAAAGGAACTTCAAGAGTTTGATAGAGAACTTGAGAGAAGTTTTTATCTTTTTGTTTTCAGACTACTTTTGGTTTTAATTGGGACTTGTTGTTGGTTTGACAATGATTTCTACTTTTAAACTAAAGCGTGGTTTTATTTTCTCCATAGATTCTGAGTAGTTTTTTTATCTTTCTTCTTAAAATGATAAATAATTAA